>NC_140736.1:8565000-8580095 GCF_050655825.1 Lonchura striata
GGGTTAGGGTTAGGGTTAGGGTTAGGGTTAGGGTTAGGGTTAGGGTTAGGGTTAGGGTTAGGGTTAGGGTTAGGGTTAGGGTTAGGGTTAGGGTTAGGGTTAGGGTTAGGGTTTAGGGTTAGGGTTAGGGTTAGGGTTAGGGTTAGGGTTAGGGTTAGGGTTAGGGTTAGGGTTAGGGTTAGGGTTAGGGTTAGGGTTAGGGTTAGGGTTAGGGTTAGGGTTAGGGTTAGGGTTAGGGTTAGGGTTAGGGTTAGGGTTAGGGTTAGGGTTAGGGTTAGGGTTAGGGTTAGGGTTAGGGTTAGGGTTAGGGTTAGGGTTAGGGTTAGGGTTAGGGTTAGGGTTAGGGTTAGGGTTAGGGTTAGGGTTAGGGTTAGGGTTAGGGTTAGGGTTAGGGTTAGGGTTAGGGTTAGGGTTAGGGTTAGGGTTAGGGTTAGGGTTAGGGTTAGGGTTAGGGTTAGGGTTAGGGTTAGGGTTAGGGTTAGGGTTAGGGTTAGGGTTAGGGTTAGGGTTAGGGTTAGGGTTAGGGTTAGGGTTAGGGTTAGGGTTAGGGTTAGGGTTAGGGTTAGGGTTAGGGTTAGGGTTAGGGTTAGGGTTAGGGTTAGGGTTAGGGTTAGGGTTAGGGTTAGGGTTAGGGTTAGGGTTAGGGTTAGGGTTAGGGTTAGGGTTAGGGTTAGGGTTAGGGTTAGGGTTAGGGTTAGGGTTAGGGTTAGGGTTAGGGTTAGGGTTAGGGTTAGGGTTAGGGTTAGGGTTAGGGTTAGGGTTAGGGTTAGGGTTAGGGTTAGGGTTAGGGTTAGGGTTAGGGTTAGGGTTAGGGTTAGGGTTAGGGTTAGGGTTAGGGTTAGGGTTAGGGTTAGGGTTAGGGTTAGGGTTAGGGTTAGGGTTAGGGTTAGGGTTAGGGTTAGGGTTAGGGTTAGGGTTAGGGTTAGGGTTAGGGTTAGGGTTAGGGTTAGGGTTAGGGTTAGGGTTAGGGTTAGGGTTAGGGTTAGGGTTAGGGTTAGGGTTAGGGTTAGGGTTAGGGTTAGGGTTAGGGTTAGGGTTAGGGTTAGGGTTAGGGTTAGGGTTAGGGTTAGGGTTAGGGTTAGGGTTAGGGTTAGGGTTAGGGTTAGGGTTAGGGTTAGGGTTAGGGTTAGGGTTAGGGTTAGGGTTAGGGTTAGGGTTAGGGTTAGGGTTAGGGTTAGGGTTAGGGTTAGGGTTAGGGTTAGGGTTAGGGTTAGGGTTAGGGTTAGGGTTAGGGTTAGGGTTAGGGTTAGGGTTAGGGTTAGGGTTAGGGTTAGGGTTAGGGTTAGGGTTAGGGTTAGGGTTAGGGTTAGGGTTAGGGTTAGGGTTAGGGTTAGGGTTAGGGTTAGGGTTAGGGTTAGGGTTAGGGTTAGGGTTAGGGTTAGGGTTAGGGTTAGGGTTAGGGTTAGGGTTAGGGTTAGGGTTAGGGTTAGGGTTAGGGTTAGGGTTAGGGTTAGGGTTAGGGTTAGGGTTAGGGTTAGGGTTAGGGTTAGGGTTAGGGTTAGGGTTAGGGTTAGGGTTAGGGTTAGGGTTAGGGTTAGGGTTAGGGTTAGGGTTAGGGTTAGGGTTAGGGTTAGGGTTAGGGTTAGGGTTAGGGGTTAGGGTTAGGGTTAGGGTTAGGGTTAGGGGTTAGGGTTAGGGTTAGGGTTAGGGTTAGGGTTAGGGTTAGGGTTAGGGTTAGGGTTAGGGTTAGGGTTAGGGTTAGGGTTAGGGTTAGGGTTAGGGTTAGGGTTAGGGTTAGGGTTAGGGTTAGGGTTAGGGTTAGGGTTAGGGTTAGGGTTAGGGTTAGGGTTAGGGTTAGGGTTAGGGTTAGGGTTAGGGTTAGGGTTAGGGTTAGGGTTAGGGTTAGGGTTAGGGTTAGGGTTAGGGTTAGGGTTAGGGTTAGGGTTAGGGTTAGGGTTAGGGTTAGGGTTAGGGTTAGGGTTAGGGTTAGGGTTAGGGTTAGGGTTAGGGTTAGGGTTAGGGTTAGGGTTAGGGTTAGGGTTAGGGTTAGGGTTAGGGTTAGGGTTAGGGTTAGGGTTAGGGTTAGGGTTAGGGTTAGGGTTAGGGTTAGGGTTAGGGTTAGGGTTAGGGTTAGGGTTAGGGTTAGGGTTAGGGTTAGGGTTAGGGTTAGGGTTAGGGTTAGGGTTAGGGTTAGGGTTAGGGTTAGGGTTAGGGTTAGGGTTAGGGTTAGGGTTAGGGTTAGGGTTAGGGTTAGGGTTAGGGTTAGGGTTAGGGTTAGGGTTAGGGTTAGGGTTAGGGTTAGGGTTAGGGTTAGGGTTAGGGTTAGGGTTAGGGTTAGGGTTAGGGTTAGGGTTAGGGTTAGGGTTAGGGTTAGGGTTAGGGTTAGGGTTAGGGTTAGGGTTAGGGTTAGGGTTAGGGTTAGGGTTAGGGTTAGGGTTAGGGTTAGGGTTAGGGTTAGGGTTAGGGTTAGGGTTAGGGTTAGGGTTAGGGTTAGGGTTAGGGTTAGGGTTAGGGTTAGGGTTAGGGTTAGGGTTAGGGTTAGGGTTAGGGTTAGGGTTAGGGTTAGGGTTAGGGTTAGGGTTAGGGTTAGGGTTAGGGTTAGGGTTAGGGTTAGGGTTAGGGTTAGGGTTAGGGTTAGGGTTAGGGTTAGGGTTAGGGTTAGGGTTAGGGTTAGGGTTAGGGTTAGGGTTAGGGTTAGGGTTAGGGTTAGGGTTAGGGTTAGGGTTAGGGTTAGGGTTAGGGTTAGGGTTAGGGTTAGGGTTAGGGTTAGGGTTAGGGTTAGGGTTAGGGTTAGGGTTAGGGTTAGGGTTAGGGTTAGGGTTAGGGTTAGGGTTAGGGTTAGGGTTAGGGTTAGGGTTAGGGTTAGGGTTAGGGTTAGGGTTAGGGTTAGGGTTAGGGTTAGGGTTAGGGTTAGGGTTAGGGTTAGGGTTAGGGTTAGGGTTAGGGTTAGGGTTAGGGTTAGGGTTAGGGTTAGGGTTAGGGTTAGGGTTAGGGTTAGGGTTAGGGTTAGGGTTAGGGTTAGGGTTAGGGTTAGGGTTAGGGTTAGGGTTAGGGTTAGGGTTAGGGTTAGGGTTAGGGTTAGGGTTAGGGTTAGGGTTAGGGTTAGGGTTAGGGTTAGGGTTAGGGTTAGGGTTAGGGTTAGGGTTAGGGTTAGGGTTAGGGTTAGGGTTAGGGTTAGGGTTAGGGTTAGGGTTAGGGTTAGGGTTAGGGTTAGGGTTAGGGTTAGGGTTAGGGTTAGGGTTAGGGTTAGGGTTAGGGTTAGGGTTAGGGTTAGGGTTAGGGTTAGGGTTAGGGTTAGGGTTAGGGTTAGGGTTAGGGTTAGGGTTAGGGTTAGGGTTAGGGTTAGGGTTAGGGTTAGGGTTAGGGTTAGGGTTAGGGTTAGGGTTAGGGTTAGGGTTAGGGTTAGGGTTAGGGTTAGGGTTAGGGTTAGGGTTAGGGTTAGGGTTAGGGTTAGGGTTAGGGTTAGGGTTAGGGTTAGGGTTAGGGTTAGGGTTAGGGTTAGGGTTAGGGTTAGGGTTAGGGTTAGGGTTAGGGTTAGGGTTAGGGTTAGGGTTAGGGTTAGGGTTAGGGTTAGGGTTAGGGTTAGGGTTAGGGTTAGGGTTAGGGTTAGGGTTAGGGTTAGGGTTAGGGTTAGGGTTAGGGTTAGGGTTAGGGTTAGGGTTAGGGTTAGGGTTAGGGTTAGGGTTAGGGTTAGGGTTAGGGTTAGGGTTAGGGTTAGGGTTAGGGTTAGGGTTAGGGTTAGGGTTAGGGTTAGGGTTAGGGTTAGGGTTAGGGTTAGGGTTAGGGTTAGGGTTAGGGTTAGGGTTAGGGTTAGGGTTAGGGTTAGGGTTAGGGTTAGGGTTAGGGTTAGGGTTAGGGTTAGGGTTAGGGTTAGGGTTAGGGTTAGGGTTAGGGTTAGGGTTAGGGTTAGGGTTAGGGTTAGGGTTAGGGTTAGGGTTAGGGTTAGGGTTAGGGTTAGGGTTAGGGTTAGGGTTAGGGTTAGGGTTAGGGTTAGGGTTAGGGTTAGGGTTAGGGTTAGGGTTAGGGTTAGGGTTAGGGTTAGGGTTAGGGTTAGGGTTAGGGTTAGGGTTAGGGTTAGGGTTAGGGTTAGGGTTAGGGTTAGGGTTAGGGTTAGGGTTAGGGTTAGGGTTAGGGTTAGGGTTAGGGTTAGGGTTAGGGTTAGGGTTAGGGTTAGGGTTAGGGTTAGGGTTAGGGTTAGGGTTAGGGTTAGGGTTAGGGTTAGGGTTAGGGTTAGGGTTAGGGTTAGGGTTAGGGTTAGGGTTAGGGTTAGGGTTAGGGTTAGGGTTAGGGTTAGGGTTAGGGTTAGGGTTAGGGTTAGGGTTAGGGTTAGGGTTAGGGTTAGGGTTAGGGTTAGGGTTAGGGTTAGGGTTAGGGTTAGGGTTAGGGTTAGGGTTAGGGTTAGGGTTAGGGTTAGGGTTAGGGTTAGGGTTAGGGTTAGGGTTAGGGTTAGGGTTAGGGTTAGGGTTAGGGTTAGGGTTAGGGTTAGGGTTAGGGTTAGGGTTAGGGTTAGGGTTAGGGTTAGGGTTAGGGTTAGGGTTAGGGTTAGGGTTAGGGTTAGGGTTAGGGTTAGGGTTAGGGTTAGGGTTAGGGTTAGGGTTAGGGTTAGGGTTAGGGTTAGGGTTAGGGTTAGGGTTAGGGTTAGGGTTAGGGTTAGGGTTAGGGTTAGGGTTAGGGTTAGGGTTAGGGTTAGGGTTAGGGTTAGGGTTAGGGTTAGGGTTAGGGTTAGGGTTAGGGTTAGGGTTAGGGTTAGGGTTAGGGTTAGGGTTAGGGTTAGGGTTAGGGTTAGGGTTAGGGTTAGGGTTAGGGTTAGGGTTAGGGTTAGGGTTAGGGTTAGGGTTAGGGTTAGGGTTAGGGTTAGGGTTAGGGTTAGGGTTAGGGTTAGGGTTAGGGTTAGGGTTAGGGTTAGGGTTAGGGTTAGGGTTAGGGTTAGGGTTAGGGTTAGGGTTAGGGTTAGGGTTAGGGTTAGGGTTAGGGTTAGGGTTAGGGTTAGGGTTAGGGTTAGGGTTAGGGTTAGGGTTAGGGTTAGGGTTAGGGTTAGGGTTAGGGTTAGGGTTAGGGTTAGGGTTAGGGTTAGGGTTAGGGTTAGGGTTAGGGTTAGGGTTAGGGTTAGGGTTAGGGTTAGGGTTAGGGTTAGGGTTAGGGTTAGGGTTAGGGTTAGGGTTAGGGTTAGGGTTAGGGTTAGGGTTAGGGTTAGGGTTAGGGTTAGGGTTAGGGTTAGGGTTAGGGTTAGGGTTAGGGTTAGGGTTAGGGTTAGGGTTAGGGTTAGGGTTAGGGTTAGGGTTAGGGTTAGGGTTAGGGTTAGGGTTAGGGTTAGGGTTAGGGTTAGGGTTAGGGTTAGGGTTAGGGTTAGGGTTAGGGTTAGGGTTAGGGTTAGGGTTAGGGTTAGGGTTAGGGTTAGGGTTAGGGTTAGGGTTAGGGTTAGGGTTAGGGTTAGGGTTAGGGTTAGGGTTAGGGTTAGGGTTAGGGTTAGGGTTAGGGTTAGGGTTAGGGTTAGGGTTAGGGTTAGGGTTAGGGTTAGGGTTAGGGTTAGGGTTAGGGTTAGGGTTAGGGTTAGGGTTAGGGTTAGGGTTAGGGTTAGGGTTAGGGTTAGGGTTAGGGTTAGGGTTAGGGTTAGGGTTAGGGTTAGGGTTAGGGTTAGGGTTAGGGTTAGGGTTAGGGTTAGGGTTAGGGTTAGGGTTAGGGTTAGGGTTAGGGTTAGGGTTAGGGTTAGGGTTAGGGTTAGGGTTAGGGTTAGGGTTAGGGTTAGGGTTAGGGTTAGGGTTAGGGTTAGGGTTAGGGTTAGGGTTAGGGTTAGGGTTAGGGTTAGGGTTAGGGTTAGGGTTAGGGTTAGGGTTAGGGTTAGGGTTAGGGTTAGGGTTAGGGTTAGGGTTAGGGTTAGGGTTAGGGTTAGGGTTAGGGTTAGGGTTAGGGTTAGGGTTAGGGTTAGGGTTAGGGTTAGGGTTAGGGTTAGGGTTAGGGTTAGGGTTAGGGTTAGGGTTAGGGTTAGGGTTAGGGTTAGGGTTAGGGTTAGGGTTAGGGTTAGGGTTAGGGTTAGGGTTAGGGTTAGGGTTAGGGTTAGGGTTAGGGTTAGGGTTAGGGTTAGGGTTAGGGTTAGGGTTAGGGTTAGGGTTAGGGTTAGGGTTAGGGTTAGGGTTAGGGTTAGGGTTAGGGTTAGGGTTAGGGTTAGGGTTAGGGTTAGGGTTAGGGTTAGGGTTAGGGTTAGGGTTAGGGTTAGGGTTAGGGTTAGGGTTAGGGTTAGGGTTAGGGTTAGGGTTAGGGTTAGGGTTAGGGTTAGGGTTAGGGTTAGGGTTAGGGTTAGGGTTAGGGTTAGGGTTAGGGTTAGGGTTAGGGTTAGGGTTAGGGTTAGGGTTAGGGTTAGGGTTAGGGTTAGGGTTAGGGTTAGGGTTAGGGTTAGGGTTAGGGTTAGGGTTAGGGTTAGGGTTAGGGTTAGGGTTAGGGTTAGGGTTAGGGTTAGGGTTAGGGTTAGGGTTAGGGTTAGGGTTAGGGTTAGGGTTAGGGTTAGGGTTAGGGTTAGGGTTAGGGTTAGGGTTAGGGTTAGGGTTAGGGTTAGGGTTAGGGTTAGGGTTAGGGTTAGGGTTAGGGTTAGGGTTAGGGTTAGGGTTAGGGTTAGGGTTAGGGTTAGGGTTAGGGTTAGGGTTAGGGTTAGGGTTAGGGTTAGGGTTAGGGTTAGGGTTAGGGTTAGGGTTAGGGTTAGGGTTAGGGTTAGGGTTAGGGTTAGGGTTAGGGTTAGGGTTAGGGTTAGGGTTAGGGTTAGGGTTAGGGTTAGGGTTAGGGTTAGGGTTAGGGTTAGGGTTAGGGTTAGGGTTAGGGTTAGGGTTAGGGTTAGGGTTAGGGTTAGGGTTAGGGTTAGGGTTAGGGTTAGGGTTAGGGTTAGGGTTAGGGTTAGGGTTAGGGTTAGGGTTAGGGTTAGGGTTAGGGTTAGGGTTAGGGTTAGGGTTAGGGTTAGGGTTAGGGTTAGGGTTAGGGTTAGGGTTAGGGTTAGGGTTAGGGTTAGGGTTAGGGTTAGGGTTAGGGTTAGGGTTAGGGTTAGGGTTAGGGTTAGGGTTAGGGTTAGGGTTAGGGTTAGGGTTAGGGTTAGGGTTAGGGTTAGGGTTAGGGTTAGGGTTAGGGTTAGGGTTAGGGTTAGGGTTAGGGTTAGGGTTAGGGTTAGGGTTAGGGTTAGGGTTAGGGTTAGGGTTAGGGTTAGGGTTAGGGTTAGGGTTAGGGTTAGGGTTAGGGTTAGGGTTAGGGTTAGGGTTAGGGTTAGGGTTAGGGTTAGGGTTAGGGTTAGGGTTAGGGTTAGGGTTAGGGTTAGGGTTAGGGTTAGGGTTAGGGTTAGGGTTAGGGTTAGGGTTAGGGTTAGGGTTAGGGTTAGGGTTAGGGTTAGGGTTAGGGTTAGGGTTAGGGTTAGGGTTAGGGTTAGGGTTAGGGTTAGGGTTAGGGTTAGGGTTAGGGTTAGGGTTAGGGTTAGGGTTAGGGTTAGGGTTAGGGTTAGGGTTAGGGTTAGGGTTAGGGTTAGGGTTAGGGTTAGGGTTAGGGTTAGGGTTAGGGTTAGGGTTAGGGTTAGGGTTAGGGTTAGGGTTAGGGTTAGGGTTAGGGTTAGGGTTAGGGTTAGGGTTAGGGTTAGGGTTAGGGTTAGGGTTAGGGTTAGGGTTAGGGTTAGGGTTAGGGTTAGGGTTAGGGTTAGGGTTAGGGTTAGGGTTAGGGTTAGGGTTAGGGTTAGGGTTAGGGTTAGGGTTAGGGTTAGGGTTAGGGTTAGGGTTAGGGTTAGGGTTAGGGTTAGGGTTAGGGTTAGGGTTAGGGTTAGGGTTAGGGTTAGGGTTAGGGTTAGGGTTAGGGTTAGGGTTAGGGTTAGGGTTAGGGTTAGGGTTAGGGTTAGGGTTAGGGTTAGGGTTAGGGTTAGGGTTAGGGTTAGGGTTAGGGTTAGGGTTAGGGTTAGGGTTAGGGTTAGGGTTAGGGTTAGGGTTAGGGTTAGGGTTAGGGTTAGGGTTAGGGTTAGGGTTAGGGTTAGGGTTAGGGTTAGGGTTAGGGTTAGGGTTAGGGTTAGGGTTAGGGTTAGGGTTAGGGTTAGGGTTAGGGTTAGGGTTAGGGTTAGGGTTAGGGTTAGGGTTAGGGTTAGGGTTAGGGTTAGGGTTAGGGTTAGGGTTAGGGTTAGGGTTAGGGTTAGGGTTAGGGTTAGGGTTAGGGTTAGGGTTAGGGTTAGGGTTAGGGTTAGGGTTAGGGTTAGGGTTAGGGTTAGGGTTAGGGTTAGGGTTAGGGTTAGGGTTAGGGTTAGGGTTAGGGTTAGGGTTAGGGTTAGGGTTAGGGTTAGGGTTAGGGTTAGGGTTAGGGTTAGGGTTAGGGTTAGGGTTAGGGTTAGGGTTAGGGTTAGGGTTAGGGTTAGGGTTAGGGTTAGGGTTAGGGTTAGGGTTAGGGTTAGGGTTAGGGTTAGGGTTAGGGTTAGGGTTAGGGTTAGGGTTAGGGTTAGGGTTAGGGTTAGGGTTAGGGTTAGGGTTAGGGTTAGGGTTAGGGTTAGGGTTAGGGTTAGGGTTAGGGTTAGGGTTAGGGTTAGGGTTAGGGTTAGGGTTAGGGTTAGGGTTAGGGTTAGGGTTAGGGTTAGGGTTAGGGTTAGGGTTAGGGTTAGGGTTAGGGTTAGGGTTAGGGTTAGGGTTAGGG
The DNA here is from genome assembly GCF_050655825.1 of Lonchura striata. Classification (NCBI taxonomy): domain Eukaryota; kingdom Metazoa; phylum Chordata; class Aves; order Passeriformes; family Estrildidae; genus Lonchura; species Lonchura striata. Next base: position 8,573,575 of record NC_140736.1, read on the forward strand.
TTAGGGTTAGGGTTAGGGTTAGGGTTAGGGTTAGGGTTAGGGTTAGGGTTAGGGTTAGGGTTAGGGTTAGGGTTAGGGTTAGGGTTAGGGTTAGGGTTAGGGTTAGGGTTAGGGTTAGGGTTAGGGTTAGGGTTAGGGTTAGGGTTAGGGTTAGGGTTAGGGTTAGGGTTAGGGTTAGGGTTAGGGTTAGGGTTAGGGTTAGGGTTAGGGTTAGGGTTAGGGTTAGGGTTAGGGTTAGGGTTAGGGTTAGGGTTAGGGTTAGGGTTAGGGTTAGGGTTAGGGTTAGGGTTAGGGTTAGGGTTAGGGTTAGGGTTAGGGTTAGGGTTAGGGTTAGGGTTAGGGTTAGGGTTAGGGTTAGGGTTAGGGTTAGGGTTAGGGTTAGGGTTAGGGTTAGGGTTAGGGTTAGGGTTAGGGTTAGGGTTAGGGTTAGGGTTAGGGTTAGGGTTAGGGTTAGGGTTAGGGTTAGGGTTAGGGTTAGGGTTAGGGTTAGGGTTAGGGTTAGGGTTAGGGTTAGGGTTAGGGTTAGGGTTAGGGTTAGGGTTAGGGTTAGGGTTAGGGTTAGGGTTAGGGTTAGGGTTAGGGTTAGGGTTAGGGTTAGGGTTAGGGTTAGGGTTAGGGTTAGGGTTAGGGTTAGGGTTAGGGTTAGGGTTAGGGTTAGGGTTAGGGTTAGGGTTAGGGTTAGGGTTAGGGTTAGGGTTAGGGTTAGGGTTAGGGTTAGGGTTAGGGTTAGGGTTAGGGTTAGGGTTAGGGTTAGGGTTAGGGTTAGGGTTAGGGTTAGGGTTAGGGTTAGGGTTAGGGTTAGGGTTAGGGTTAGGGTTAGGGTTAGGGTTAGGGTTAGGGTTAGGGTTAGGGTTAGGGTTAGGGTTAGGGTTAGGGTTAGGGTTAGGGTTAGGGTTAGGGTTAGGGTTAGGGTTAGGGTTAGGGTTAGGGTTAGGGTTAGGGTTAGGGTTAGGGTTAGGGTTAGGGTTAGGGTTAGGGTTAGGGTTAGGGTTAGGGTTAGGGTTAGGGTTAGGGTTAGGGTTAGGGTTAGGGTTAGGGTTAGGGTTAGGGTTAGGGTTAGGGTTAGGGTTAGGGTTAGGGTTAGGGTTAGGGTTAGGGTTAGGGTTAGGGTTAGGGTTAGGGTTAGGGTTAGGGTTAGGGTTAGGGTTAGGGTTAGGGTTAGGGTTAGGGTTAGGGTTAGGGTTAGGGTTAGGGTTAGGGTTAGGGTTAGGGTTAGGGTTAGGGTTAGGGTTAGGGTTAGGGTTAGGGTTAGGGTTAGGGTTAGGGTTAGGGTTAGGGTTAGGGTTAGGGTTAGGGTTAGGGTTAGGGTTAGGGTTAGGGTTAGGGTTAGGGTTAGGGTTAGGGTTAGGGTTAGGGTTAGGGTTAGGGTTAGGGTTAGGGTTAGGGTTAGGGTTAGGGTTAGGGTTAGGGTTAGGGTTAGGGTTAGGGTTAGGGTTAGGGTTAGGGTTAGGGTTAGGGTTAGGGTTAGGGTTAGGGTTAGGGTTAGGGTTAGGGTTAGGGTTAGGGTTAGGGTTAGGGTTAGGGTTAGGGTTAGGGTTAGGGTTAGGGTTAGGGTTAGGGTTAGGGTTAGGGTTAGGGTTAGGGTTAGGGTTAGGGTTAGGGTTAGGGTTAGGGTTAGGGTTAGGGTTAGGGTTAGGGTTAGGGTTAGGGTTAGGGTTAGGGTTAGGGTTAGGGTTAGGGTTAGGGTTAGGGTTAGGGTTAGGGTTAGGGTTAGGGTTAGGGTTAGGGTTAGGGTTAGGGTTAGGGTTAGGGTTAGGGTTAGGGTTAGGGTTAGGGTTAGGGTTAGGGTTAGGGTTAGGGTTAGGGTTAGGGTTAGGGTTAGGGTTAGGGTTAGGGTTAGGGTTAGGGTTAGGGTTAGGGTTAGGGTTAGGGTTAGGGTTAGGGTTAGGGTTAGGGTTAGGGTTAGGGTTAGGGTTAGGGTTAGGGTTAGGGTTAGGGTTAGGGTTAGGGTTAGGGTTAGGGTTAGGGTTAGGGTTAGGGTTAGGGTTAGGGTTAGGGTTAGGGTTAGGGTTAGGGTTAGGGTTAGGGTTAGGGTTAGGGTTAGGGTTAGGGTTAGGGTTAGGGTTAGGGTTAGGGTTAGGGTTAGGGTTAGGGTTAGGGTTAGGGTTAGGGTTAGGGTTAGGGTTAGGGTTAGGGTTAGGGTTAGGGTTAGGGTTAGGGTTAGGGTTAGGGTTAGGGTTAGGGTTAGGGTTAGGGTTAGGGTTAGGGTTAGGGTTAGGGTTAGGGTTAGGGTTAGGGTTAGGGTTAGGGTTAGGGTTAGGGTTAGGGTTAGGGTTAGGGTTAGGGTTAGGGTTAGGGTTAGGGTTAGGGTTAGGGTTAGGGTTAGGGTTAGGGTTAGGGTTAGGGTTAGGGTTAGGGTTAGGGTTAGGGTTAGGGTTAGGGTTAGGGTTAGGGTTAGGGTTAGGGTTAGGGTTAGGGTTAGGGTTAGGGTTAGGGTTAGGGTTAGGGTTAGGGTTAGGGTTAGGGTTAGGGTTAGGGTTAGGGTTAGGGTTAGGGTTAGGGTTAGGGTTAGGGTTAGGGTTAGGGTTAGGGTTAGGGTTAGGGTTAGGGTTAGGGTTAGGGTTAGGGTTAGGGTTAGGGTTAGGGTTAGGGTTAGGGTTAGGGTTAGGGTTAGGGTTAGGGTTAGGGTTAGGGTTAGGGTTAGGGTTAGGGTTAGGGTTAGGGTTAGGGTTAGGGTTAGGGTTAGGGTTAGGGTTAGGGTTAGGGTTAGGGTTAGGGTTAGGGTTAGGGTTAGGGTTAGGGTTAGGGTTAGGGTTAGGGTTAGGGTTAGGGTTAGGGTTAGGGTTAGGGTTAGGGTTAGGGTTAGGGTTAGGGTTAGGGTTAGGGTTAGGGTTAGGGTTAGGGTTAGGGTTAGGGTTAGGGTTAGGGTTAGGGTTAGGGTTAGGGTTAGGGTTAGGGTTAGGGTTAGGGTTAGGGTTAGGGTTAGGGTTAGGGTTAGGGTTAGGGTTAGGGTTAGGGTTAGGGTTAGGGTTAGGGTTAGGGTTAGGGTTAGGGTTAGGGTTAGGGTTAGGGTTAGGGTTAGGGTTAGGGTTAGGGTTAGGGTTAGGGTTAGGGTTAGGGTTAGGGTTAGGGTTAGGGTTAGGGTTAGGGTTAGGGTTAGGGTTAGGGTTAGGGTTAGGGTTAGGGTTAGGGTTAGGGTTAGGGTTAGGGTTAGGGTTAGGGTTAGGGTTAGGGTTAGGGTTAGGGTTAGGGTTAGGGTTAGGGTTAGGGTTAGGGTTAGGGTTAGGGTTAGGGTTAGGGTTAGGGTTAGGGTTAGGGTTAGGGTTAGGGTTAGGGTTAGGGTTAGGGTTAGGGTTAGGGTTAGGGTTAGGGTTAGGGTTAGGGTTAGGGTTAGGGTTAGGGTTAGGGTTAGGGTTAGGGTTAGGGTTAGGGTTAGGGTTAGGGTTAGGGTTAGGGTTAGGGTTAGGGTTAGGGTTAGGGTTAGGGTTAGGGTTAGGGTTAGGGTTAGGGTTAGGGTTAGGGTTAGGGTTAGGGTTAGGGTTAGGGTTAGGGTTAGGGTTAGGGTTAGGGTTAGGGTTAGGGTTAGGGTTAGGGTTAGGGTTAGGGTTAGGGTTAGGGTTAGGGTTAGGGTTAGGGTTAGGGTTAGGGTTAGGGTTAGGGTTAGGGTTAGGGTTAGGGTTAGGGTTAGGGTTAGGGTTAGGGTTAGGGTTAGGGTTAGGGTTAGGGTTAGGGTTAGGGTTAGGGTTAGGGTTAGGGTTAGGGTTAGGGTTAGGGTTAGGGTTAGGGTTAGGGTTAGGGTTAGGGTTAGGGTTAGGGTTAGGGTTAGGGTTAGGGTTAGGGTTAGGGTTAGGGTTAGGGTTAGGGTTAGGGTTAGGGTTAGGGTTAGGGTTAGGGTTAGGGTTAGGGTTAGGGTTAGGGTTAGGGTTAGGGTTAGGGTTAGGGTTAGGGTTAGGGTTAGGGTTAGGGTTAGGGTTAGGGTTAGGGTTAGGGTTAGGGTTAGGGTTAGGGTTAGGGTTAGGGTTAGGGTTAGGGTTAGGGTTAGGGTTAGGGTTAGGGTTAGGGTTAGGGTTAGGGTTAGGGTTAGGGTTAGGGTTAGGGTTAGGGTTAGGGTTAGGGTTAGGGTTAGGGTTAGGGTTAGGGTTAGGGTTAGGGTTAGGGTTAGGGTTAGGGTTAGGGTTAGGGTTAGGGTTAGGGTTAGGGTTAGGGTTAGGGTTAGGGTTAGGGTTAGGGTTAGGGTTAGGGTTAGGGTTAGGGTTAGGGTTAGGGTTAGGGTTAGGGTTAGGGTTAGGGTTAGGGTTAGGGTTAGGGTTAGGGTTAGGGTTAGGGTTAGGGTTAGGGTTAGGGTTAGGGTTAGGGTTAGGGTTAGGGTTAGGGTTAGGGTTAGGGTTAGGGTTAGGGTTAGGGTTAGGGTTAGGGTTAGGGTTAGGGTTAGGGTTAGGGTTAGGGTTAGGGTTAGGGTTAGGGTTAGGGTTAGGGTTAGGGTTAGGGTTAGGGTTAGGGTTAGGGTTAGGGTTAGGGTTAGGGTTAGGGTTAGGGTTAGGGTTAGGGTTAGGGTTAGGGTTAGGGTTAGGGTTAGGGTTAGGGTTAGGGTTAGGGTTAGGGTTAGGGTTAGGGTTAGGGTTAGGGTTAGGGTTAGGGTTAGGGTTAGGGTTAGGGTTAGGGTTAGGGTTAGGGTTAGGGTTAGGGTTAGGGTTAGGGTTAGGGTTAGGGTTAGGGTTAGGGTTAGGGTTAGGGTTAGGGTTAGGGTTAGGGTTAGGGTTAGGGTTAGGGTTAGGGTTAGGGTTAGGGTTAGGGTTAGGGTTAGGGTTAGGGTTAGGGTTAGGGTTAGGGTTAGGGTTAGGGTTAGGGTTAGGGTTAGGGTTAGGGTTAGGGTTAGGGTTAGGGTTAGGGTTAGGGTTAGGGTTAGGGTTAGGGTTAGGGTTAGGGTTAGGGTTAGGGTTAGGGTTAGGGTTAGGGTTAGGGTTAGGGTTAGGGTTAGGGTTAGGGTTAGGGTTAGGGTTAGGGTTAGGGTTAGGGTTAGGGTTAGGGTTAGGGTTAGGGTTAGGGTTAGGGTTAGGGTTAGGGTTAGGGTTAGGGTTAGGGTTAGGGTTAGGGTTAGGGTTAGGGTTAGGGTTAGGGTTAGGGTTAGGGTTAGGGTTAGGGTTAGGGTTAGGGTTAGGGTTAGGGTTAGGGTTAGGGTTAGGGTTAGGGTTAGGGTTAGGGTTAGGGTTAGGGTTAGGGTTAGGGTTAGGGTTAGGGTTAGGGTTAGGGTTAGGGTTAGGGTTAGGGTTAGGGTTAGGGTTAGGGTTAGGGTTAGGGTTAGGGTTAGGGTTAGGGTTAGGGTTAGGGTTAGGGTTAGGGTTAGGGTTAGGGTTAGGGTTAGGGTTAGGGTTAGGGTTAGGGTTAGGGTTAGGGTTAGGGTTAGGGTTAGGGTTAGGGTTAGGGTTAGGGTTAGGGTTAGGGTTAGGGTTAGGGTTAGGGTTAGGGTTAGGGTTAGGGTTAGGGTTAGGGTTAGGGTTAGGGTTAGGGTTAGGGTTAGGGTTAGGGTTAGGGTTAGGGTTAGGGTTAGGGTTAGGGTTAGGGTTAGGGTTAGGGTTAGGGTTAGGGTTAGGGTTAGGGTTAGGGTTAGGGTTAGGGTTAGGGTTAGGGTTAGGGTTAGGGTTAGGGTTAGGGTTAGGGTTAGGGTTAGGGTTAGGGTTAGGGTTAGGGTTAGGGTTAGGGTTAGGGTTAGGGTTAGGGTTAGGGTTAGGGTTAGGGTTAGGGTTAGGGTTAGGGTTAGGGTTAGGGTTAGGGTTAGGGTTAGGGTTAGGGTTAGGGTTAGGGTTAGGGTTAGGGTTAGGGTTAGGGTTAGGGTTAGGGTTAGGGTTAGGGTTAGGGTTAGGGTTAGGGTTAGGGTTAGGGTTAGGGTTAGGGTTAGGGTTAGGGTTAGGGTTAGGGTTAGGGTTAGGGTTAGGGTTAGGGTTAGGGTTAGGGTTAGGGTTAGGGTTAGGGTTAGGGTTAGGGTTAGGGTTAGGGTTAGGGTTAGGGTTAGGGTTAGGGTTAGGGTTAGGGTTAGGGTTAGGGTTAGGGTTAGGGTTAGGGTTAGGGTTAGGGTTAGGGTTAGGGTTAGGGTTAGGGTTAGGGTTAGGGTTAGGGTTAGGGTTAGGGTTAGGGTTAGGGTTAGGGTTAGGGTTAGGGTTAGGGTTAGGGTTAGGGTTAGGGTTAGGGTTAGGGTTAGGGTTAGGGTTAGGGTTAGGGTTAGGGTTAGGGTTAGGGTTAGGGTTAGGGTTAGGGTTAGGGTTAGGGTTAGGGTTAGGGTTAGGGTTAGGGTTAGGGTTAGGGTTAGGGTTAGGGTTAGGGTTAGGGTTAGGGTTAGGGTTAGGGTTAGGGTTAGGGTTAGGGTTAGGGTTAGGGTTAGGGTTAGGGTTAGGGTTAGGGTTAGGGTTAGGGTTAGGGTTAGGGTTAGGGTTAGGGTTAGGGTTAGGGTTAGGGTTAGGGTTAGGGTTAGGGTTAGGGTTAGGGTTAGGGTTAGGGTTAGGGTTAGGGTTAGGGTTAGGGTTAGGGTTAGGGTTAGGGTTAGGGTTAGGGTTAGGGTTAGGGTTAGGGTTAGGGTTAGGGTTAGG
>NC_140737.1:722500-765000 GCF_050655825.1 Lonchura striata
TAAATCCCCGATATAAATCCCCAAAATAAACCCCAAAAACCTCTTTAACCCCTTCCTCCCCGGCAGGGAGGACCCCGCGGCGACCTCGTTCCTCCTCCCTCGGGACCTCCAGGACGAAGCCACCTGCCAGGAATTCCCGAAATCAATCCCTGAAACAAATTCCCGAAATCAATCCCTGAAACAAATTCCCGAAATCAATCCCCGAAATAATTCCCGATATAATTCCCGATATAAATCCCCGAAATAAATTCCCGATATAAATTCCCGATATAAATTCCGATATAAATCCCCGAAATAATTCCCGAAATAAATATTGGAAATAAATCCCCAAAATAAACCCCAAAAACCTCTTTAACCCCTTCCTCCCCGGCAGGGAGGACCCCGCGGCGACCTCGTTCCTCCTCCCTCGGGACCTCCAGGACGAAGCCACCTGCTCCGTGTGCCTGGAATTCTTCCGGGACCCCGTTTCCATCACTTGCGGCCACAACTTCTGCCGCGAGTGCATCGAGGCGAGCTGGAAAACTCTCCAAACCCATTTCCCTTGCCCTCAGTGCCGCGAAATTTCCCGAGAACGAAATTTCCGTCCCAACCGGCAGCTGGCCAACATGTCCGAGATCATCCGGCACCTCTCGCTGCGAGCGAGGGAAGGGCAGGGAGAAAAAGAGGAAAAAGAGGAAAAAGAGGAAAAAGAGGAAAAAGAGGAAAAAGAGGAAAAAGAGGAGGAAAAAGAGGAAGGTTTGTGCCCCAAGCACGGCGAGCCGCTGAAGCTTTTCTGCAAGGATGACCGCGGCTGCATCTGCGTGGTGTGCGACCGCTCCCGCCAGCACCGCGAGCACGCCGTGCTGCCCGTGGACGAGGCGTGCGAGGAGTACAAGGTTGTTTTAATTAGGGGCTCATTTGCATGCCCGACGAGAATTAATCGTTCGTTGGAGCGCGGGTGGTGAGATTGGGATTGTTTAAGGGGAGCGCGCGGTGGTAAAATGTGGTTTTCTGCGCGGGGTTTGGTGGTAGAGCAACAAATGTGAACGAATTTTGTATTCTATCCTTATAGCATTTGCATATAATTATGAAATTTGCATTTTGGGGAATACACGGAGTCACAAAATGTGATTACCCGCAGATTTTTAGGAGCACACGGAATCACAAAATGTGATTTTCTGCGCGGGGTTTGGTGGTAGAGAGCCAAATCTGAACGATTTTTGTATTCTATCCTTATAGCATTTGCATATAATTATTAAATTTGCATTTTTGGGAATACACGGAATTACGGGATGTGATTACCCGCAGATATTTAGGAACACACGAAATCACAAAATGTGATTTTCTGCACATGGTTTGATGGTAGAGAGCAGGGAATCTTCGCTGCAGACACAAATCTGAACGAATTTTGTATTCTATCCTTATAGCATTTGCATATAATTATTAAATTTGCATTTTTGGGAATACACGGAGTCACAAAATGTGATTACCCGCAGATTTTTTAGGAACACAAATAATCACAAAATGTGGTTTTCTGCACATGGTTTGATGGTAGAGCACCAAATCTGAACCTATTTTGTATTCTATCCTTATAGCATTTGCATATTCATTATTAAATTTGTATTTTTGGGAATACACGGAATTACGGGATGTGATTACCCGCAGATTTTTTAGGAACACAAATAATCACAAAATGTGATTTTCTGCACATGGTTTGATGGTAGAGCGCCAAATCTGAACCTATTTACTATTCTATCCTTATATAATTTGCATATTCATTATTAAATTTGCATTTTTGGGAATACACGGAGTCACAAAATGTGATTACCCGCAGATTTTTTAGGAACACAAATAATCACAAAATGTGATTTTCTGCACGGGGTTTGATGGTAGAGCAACAAATGTGAACGAATTTTGTATTCTATCCTTATATAATTTGCATATTCATTATTAAATTTGCATTTTTGGGAACACACGGAATTATGGGACGTGATTATCTGCAGATTTTTTAGGAGCACAAATAATCACAAAATGTGATTTTCTGTGATTGGTTTTGTTGTAGAGCTCTGGGAATTATTGACCTGAGTCTATTTTATATTCTATCCCTACATAATTTGCATATTCATTGTTAAACTTATATTTTTCTATTGTATACAGTGACTTTATTTGAGCATCCTCCATTTGTACCCATCTAGAACATCCTAAAAATCCTAAAAAAAAATCTAAATTTCTCACTGTTTTTAATTTTTAAAAATTTTTATTTATAATAATTTTTAATTCTTGGATTTTTTCTTTTGTTTTGAATTAATTTGGTAAATTTTATTTTGATTTTTTTTAAATTTTTTTTGGGGTGTTTTTGTTTTGTTTTGTTTTGTTAATTTTTATTTTCTTTTTGTGCGTGTGTGTGGTTTTTTTTGGTTTTCTTCTCTTTTGCTTTTAATTTTTTTTTTTAATTTCTATTTCTAATTTTTAAAATTTATTTTTATTCCAGGAGAAAATCCAGGCCCGCTTGGATTTCCTGAAAAAGGAGCAGCAGGAGCTGCTGGAATTCAAAATCAACGACGACAAAAATACCCAGGAGCTGTTGGTGCGTCCGGGATGGGAATAAAAATTAACAAAATTCAAAAATCCATCGAAATTTCAACAAAATCTACTAAAAAAACCCCAAAATTCTCCCCTCAAAACACAAAAAATATCGAAAAAGAATTAAATAAAAAACAGCAAAAACGCCATTTTAAAAAAGAAACCCCATTGCTACAAAAATTAAAAATTATCATTCCCAATAGATTTTAATTAAAATTTAAAAATTTTAATTTTTCATCCCCGTGGCATTTGGGAAATTTGGGGCGAGGCGAGAATTCAGTGACCAAAAAAAGGGATTTTTTTTCCTTTTTTCTGGAACGGTTTTTGTCAGGAAAATCAAATTCCCGGGATTTTTTTTTGTTATTTTTTTATTGGGGTGTTTTTGTCCTCTTTTTTTCCCTTTTGTCCCCATTTCCCCCCTCTTTTTTCCCTCTTTTTTCCTTCTTTTTCCCCTCTTTTTCCCCATTTTTCCTCTCTTTTTTCCTCTTTTTTCCCCATTTTTTCCCCTATTTTTCCCCACTTTTTTCCCCTTTTTCCCTCTTTTTTCCCTCTTTTTCCCCTCTTTTTTCTCCTCCTTTTTTCTCCTTTTTCCCCCATTTCCCCTCTTTTTTTTCCTATTTTCCCCCATTTTCCCTCTCTTTTTCCCCTCTTTTTTTCATATTTCCCCCTTTTTCCCCTCTTTTCCCCCAAATTTCCCCCAATTTTCCCCTTTTTCCCCCAAATTCCCCGCAGCAATCTCTGGAGCAGGAGCGGCAGCCCGGCATTTTTCCCCTCTTTTTTTCCACTTTTCCCCCTCTTTTTTCCCAATTTTCCCCCTCTTTTTTCCCTCTTTTCCCCCACTTCCCCCCTCTTTTTCCCCCTTTTTTTCCTCTTTTTTTCCTCTTTTTTCCCCACTTTTCCCCCATTTTTTCCCCTTGTATTTTCCCTCTTTCCCCCCCATTTTTCCCCTCATTTTTTTCCTCTTTTTTCCCTCCTTTCCCCCTATTTCTTCCCTCTTTTTCCCCTCTTTTCCCCTCTTTTTCCCTTATTTCTTCCCTCTTTTTCCCCATTTTTCCCCCTCTTCTTTCCCCCTTTTTTCCCACTTTTCCCCCCTCTTTTTTCCCTCTTTTTTTCCCTTTTTTTCCCCTCTTTTTTCCCCCTCGTTTCCCCCTCCTTTCCCCCATTTGTTCCCCCTCTTTTCCCCTTATTTTTCCCCATTTTCCCCCATTTTCCCCCTCTTTTTTCCCTCTTTTCCCCCCAATTTTCCCCCCATTTTCCCCACTTTTTCCCAAATTCCCCTAATTTCGCCCCAAATCCCCTTAGCACTGCGTGGAGCGGGAGCGGCAGCAGCTGCAGGCGGCGCTGGAGCGGCTGCGGGAGTTCCTGCGGGCGCAGGAGCGGCAGCCCGCCATTTCCCCCTGTTTTTTCCCAATTTCCCCTCTTTTTTCCCCACTTTTACCCCTGTTTTTTTCCCCTCTTTTTTCCGCTCTTTCCCCCTTCCTTTCCCCATCTTTTTTCCCTGTTTTCCCCCATTTTTTCCCCCCTATTTTCCCCTTATTTTTTCCCTTTTTTCCCCATTTTTTCCCTTTTTTCCCCTATTTCCCCTCTTTTTTTCCCTCTTTTCCCCCTCTTTTTTTCCCTCTTTTTTCCCTCTTTTCCCCCCTTCGTTTTCCCCTCCTTTCCCCCTGTTTTGTCCCTGTTTTCCCCCATTTTCCCCCCTCTTTTCCCCTTATTTTTCCCCTTTTTCCCCCATTTTTCTCCTTTTTTCCCCTATTTCCCCTCTTTTTTCCCTCTTTTCCCCCTCTTTTCCCCCCTCTTTTGTCCCTCTTTTCCCCCATTTTTCCCCCTCTTTTTCCCCCATTTTTCCCCCTCTTTTTCCCTCTTTCCGCCCACAATTTCCCCCTCTTTTTGCCCAATTTTTGCCCAATTTCCCCTAATTTTCCCCCAAATCCCCTTAGCACTGCGTGGAGCGGGAGCGGCAGCAGCTGCAGGCGGCGCTGGAGCGGCTGCGGGAGTTCCTGCGGGCGCAGGAGCGGCAGCCCGCCATTTCCCCCTGTTTTTTCCCAATTTTTTCCCTTTTTTCCCTTTTTTCCCCCAAATCCCCTTAGCAGTGCGTGGAGCGGGAGCGGCAGCAGCTGCAGGCGGCGCTGCAGCGGCTGCGGGAGTTCCTGCGGGCGCAGGAGCTGCAGCTGCAGGCGGCGCTGCAGCGGCTGCAGCGGAGCCTCGAGCGGCGGCAGCGCCGCAACCTCAGCGCGGCGGCGGCGGCGGCGGCGGCGCTCGGCCGCGGGATCGCGGAGCTGCAGGGGAAACTGAGGCAGCGCCCGCTCGCCTTCCTGCAGGTGGGCAGCAAGGGGCTTTGGGGCAAAAAAGTCCTTTTTTGGGTTGGTTGTACTCAAAAAATGGAATTTTTTATTCTGTGTTTCGAACCCATCGCGGAGCTCCAGGGGAAACTGAGGCAGCGCCCGCTCGCCTTCCTGCAGGTGGGCCGCGGGAAAAATCGGGAATTTTTAGGGTGTTTGAGGGAAAAAATGGAATTTTTTGGTCCGTTTTTCATGAAAAAAAAGGAATTTTTTAGTCTGATTTTAAGGGAAAAAATGTCAATTTTTAGTTTGTTTTTTAGGGAAAAAAAGTCATTTTTTAGTCTGTTTTTCATGAAAAAAATGGAATTTTTTAGTCTGATTTTAAGGGAAAAAATGGAATTTTTTAGTCTGATTTCATGGGAAAAAATGGAATTTTTTGGTCTGATTTTAAGGGAAAAAATGGAATTTTTTGGTGTGTGTTTAAGGGAAAAAAATGCCATTTTTTGGTGTGTGTTTAAGGGAAAAAAATTGAATTTTTTAGTGTGTTTTTAAGGAAAAAATGGAATTTTTTAGTCTGATTTTAAGGGAAAAAATGCCATTTTTTGGTGTGTGTTTAAGGGAAAAAATGCCATTTTTTATTCTGTGTTTCGAACCCATCGCGGAGCTCGAGGGGAAACTGAGGCAGCGCCCGCTCGCCTTCCTGCAGGTGGGCAGCAAGGGGGCTTTGGGGCAAAAAAGTCCTTTTTTGGGTTTTATTCATTTTTTATTCTGTGTTTCGAACCCATCGCGGAGCTCCAGGGGAAACTGAGGCAGCGCCCGCTCGCCTTCCTGCAGGTGCCATTTTTTAGTGTGTTTTAAGGGAAAAAATGTCATTTTTTAGTGTGTTTTAAGGGAAAAAATGTCATTTTTTGGTGTGTGTTTAAGGGGAAAAATGTCATTTTTTATAATGTTTTTAAGGAAAAAATGTCATATTTTAGTATATTTTTAATGGAAAAAATGCCATTTTTTAGTCTGTGTTTAAGGGAAAAATTGCCATTTTTTAGTCTGTTTTAAGGGAAAAAAATGCCATTTTTTAGTGTGTTTTTAAGGGAAAAAATGCCATTTTTTAGCCTGTTTTAAGGGAAAAAAATGCCATTTTTTAGTGTGTTTTTAAGGGAAAAAATGGAATTTTTTAGTCTTTTTTTAAGGAAAAAATGTCATTTTTTGGTGTGTGTTTAAGGGAATAAGGGAAAAAATGTCATTTTTTTGGTGTGTGTTTAAGGGAAAAAATGGAATTTTTTGGTGTGTTTTTAAGGGAAAAATGTCATTTTTTGGTGTGTGTTTAAGGGAAAAAATGCCATTTTTTATTCTGTGTTTCAAACCCATCGCGGAGCTCGAGGGGAAACTGAGGCAGCGCCCGCTCGCCTTCCTGCAGGTGGGCAGCAAGGGGGCTTTGGGGCAAAAAAGTCCTTTTTTGGGTTGGTTGTACTCAAAAAATGCCATTTTTTGGTGTGTGTTTAAGGGAAAAAATGGAATTTTTTAGTCTGATTTTAAGGGAAAAAATGGAATTTTTTAGTGTGTTTTCCATGAAAAAATGGAATTTTTTTGCCTGATTTTAAGGGAAAAAATGGAATTTTTTAGTGTGTTTTTAAGGGAAAAATGTAATTTTTTGGTGTGTGTTTAAGGGGAAAAATGGAATTTTTTAGTCGGATTTTAAGGGAAAAAATGTCAATTTTTAGTGTGTTTTTTAGGGAAAAAAAGTCATTTTTTAGTCCGTTTTTAATGAAAAAATGGAACTTTTTAGTCTGATTTTAAGGGAAAAAATGCCATTTTTTGGTGTGTTTTTAAGGGAAAAAATGTCATTTTTTAGTCTGTTTTAAGGGAAAAAATGTCATTTTTTAGTCTTTTTTTAATGGAAAAAATGCCATTTTTTAGTCTGTTTTAAGGGAAAAAAATGGCATTTTTTAGTAGGGAGAAAATGCCATTTTTTAGTGTATTTTTAGAGGAAAAAATGTCATTTTTTGGTGTATGTTTAAGGGAAAAAATGGAACTTTTTAGTCTGTTTTTAAGGGAAAAAATGGAATTTTTTAGTCTTTTTTTAAGGAAAAAAATGCCATTTTTTGGTGTGTTTTTAAGGGGAAAAATGACATTTTTTGGTGTGTTTTTAAGGAAAAAATGACATTTTTTAGTATATTTTTAATGGAAAAAATGCCATTTTTTAGTCTGTTTTTCATGAAAAAAATGGAATTTTTTGGTCTGTGTTTAAGGGAAAAAATGGAATTTTTTAGTGTGTTTTTAAGGGAAAAAATGCCATTTTTTGGTGTGTGTTTAAGGGAAAAAATGTCATTTTTAGTCTGTTTTTAAGGAAAAAAATGGGATTTTATAGTGTGTTTTTCATGAAAAAAATGGAATTTTTTAGTCTGATTTTAAGGGAAAAAATGTCATTTTTTAGTGTGTTTTTAAGGGAAAAAATGCCATTTTTTGGTGTGTGTTTAAGGGGAAAATGTCATTTTTTATTCTGTGTTTCGAACCCATCGCGGAGCTGCGGGGGAAACTGAGGCAGCGCCCGCTCGCCTTCCTGCAGGTGGGCCGCGGGAAATTGGGAATTTTTAGTCTGATTTTAAGGGAAAAAATGTCATTTTTTGGTGTGTGTTTAAGGGAAAAAATTGAATTTTTTGGTGTGTTTTTAAGGGAAAAAATGGAATTTTTTTAGTCTGATTTTAAGGGAAAAAATGCCATTTTTTGGTGTGTGTTTAAGGGAAAAAAAATTGAATTTTTTAGTCTGTTTTTAAGAGAAAAAATGTCTTTTTTAGTGTGTGTTTAAGGGAAAAAATGGAATTTTTTAGTTCGTTTTTAAGGGAAAAAATGCCATTTTTTAGTGTATTTTTAGAGGAAAAAATGTCATTTTTTTGGTGTGTGTTTAAGGGAAAAAATGGAATTTTTTAGTCTGATTTTAAGGGAAAAAATGCCATTTTTTAGTTTGTTTTTTAGGGAAAAAAAGTCATTTTTTGGTGTGTTTTTAAGGGGAAAAATAACAGTTTTCAGTCTGTTTTTAAGGGAAAAATTGCCATTTTTTAGTCTGTTTTTCATGAAAAAATGGAATTTTTTAGTCTGATTTTAAGGGAAAAAATGTCAATTTTTAGTGTGTTTTTTAGGGAAAAAAAGTCATTTTTTAGTCCGTTTTTCATGAAAAAATGGAATTTTTTAGTCTTTTTTTAAGGGAAAAAATGCCATTTTTTGGTGTGTTTTTAAGGGGAAAAATGCCATTTTTTGGTGTGTTTTTAAGGAAAAAATGACATTTTTTAGTATATTTTTAATGGAAAAAATGCCATTTTTTAGTCTGTTTTTCATGAAAAAAATGGAATTTTTTAGTCTGATTTTAAGGGAAAAATGACATTTTTTAGTCTGTTTTTAAGGGAAAAAATGGAATTTTTTGGTCTGTGTTTAAGGGGAAAAATGCCACTTTTTAGTGTGTTTTTCATTAAAAAATGGATTATTTTAGTCTGTGTTTAAGGAAAAAAATGCCATTTTTTGGTGTGTGTTTAAGAGGAAAAATGTCATTTTTTATTCTGTGTTTCGAACCCATCGCGGAGCTCGAGGGGAAACTGAGGCAGCGCCCGCTCGCCTTCCTGCAGGTGGGCAGCAAGGGGGCTTTGGGGCAAAAAAGTCCTTTTTTGGGTTTTATTCATTTTTTATTCTGTGTTTCGAACCCATCGCGGAGCTGCGGGGGAAACTGAGGCAGCGCCCGCTCGCCTTCCTGCAGGTGGGCCGCGGGAAAAATCGGGAATTTTAGTCTGATTTTAAGGGAAAAAAGGTCATTTTTTAGTCTGATTTTAAGGGAAAAAATGGAATTTTTTGGTCTGATTTTAAGGGAAAAAATGACATTTTTTAGTCTGATTTTAAGGGAAAAAATATAATTTTTTTAGTCTTTTTTTTAAGGGAAAAAATGCCATTTTTTAGTGTATTTTTAGAGGAAAAAAAGTCATTTTTTGGTGTATGTTTAAGGGAAAAAATGTCATTTTTTAATGTGTTTTTCATGAAAAAAATGGAATTTTTTAGTCTGTTTTTAAGGGAAAAAATGCCATTTTTTGGTGTGTTTTTCATGAAAAAATAGAATTTTTTAGTCTGATTTTAAGGGAAAATGTCATTTTTTGGTGTGTTTTTCATGAAGAAAATGGATTTTTTTAGTCTGATTTTAAGGGAAAAAATGACATTTTCTGGTGTGTGTTTAAGGGAAAAAATGTCAGTTTTTAGTCTGTTTTAAGGGAAAAAAATGCCATTTTTTGGTCTGTTTTTAAGGGAAATAATGGAATTTTTTAGTCTGTGTTTAAGGGAAAAAATGCCATTTTTTGGTGTGTGTTGAATGGAAAAAATGTCATTTAATATTTATTTTCATTTAATATTTCTTTTCATCCCCGGGAGCCGCCTCTGCTTTTTTCCGTGCTCTGAAATTTCATTTTTAGCGCAGAAAACCCAAAAATCGGCCAAATTTGGGCATTTTGGGGCATTTTTTGGGTGTTTTAATTTTCTTTTTTTTTTTTCTTTTTCAGGACGTGACGGAAATCATCCAAAGGTTCGGAATTCGCGGATTTCGGAAAATCGCCGAAAATTGAAATTTCTCCCCAAAATCCTCCGTTTTCAACCCAAATTAAAAAAATCCTAAAATTCAAATTTCTCACCCAAAATCTTTCATTTTCAACCCAAATTAAAAAATCCTAAAATTCGAATTTCTCACCCAAAATCCTCCATTTTCAACCCAAATTAAAAAAATCCTAAAATTCAAATTACTCACCCAAAATCCTCCGTTTTCAACCCAAATTAAAAAACCCTAAAATTCAAATTTCTCACCCAAAATCCTTCGTTTTCAACCCAAATTTAAAAATCCTAAAATTGAAATTTCTCACCCAAAATCCTCCGTTTTCAACCCAAATTAAAAAATCCTAAAATTCAAATTTCTCACCCAAAATCTTTCATTTTCAACCCAAATTAAAAAAATCCTAAAATTCAA
Organism: Lonchura striata; assembly: GCF_050655825.1. Lineage (NCBI taxonomy): Eukaryota > Metazoa > Chordata > Aves > Passeriformes > Estrildidae > Lonchura > Lonchura striata. The sequence continues at coordinate 732,329 of NC_140737.1, forward strand.
ATTTCACACCCAAAATCTTTCATTTTCAACCCAAATTAAAAAAATCCTAAAAGTCAAATTACTCACCCAAAATCCTCCGTTTTCAACCCAAATTAAAAAATCCTAAAATTGAAATTTCTCACCCAAAATCCTCCGTTTTCAACCCAAATTAAAAAATCCTAAAATTCAAATTTCACACCCAAAATCCTCCGTTTTCATCCCAAATTAAAAACCCTAAAATTTGAATTTCTCACCCAAAATCTTTCATTTTCAACCCAAATTAAAAAATCCTAAAATTCAAATTTCTCACCCAAAATCTTTCATTTTAAACCCAAATTTAAAAATCCTAAAATTCAAATTTCTCACCCAAAATCCTCCGTTTTCAACCCAAATTAAAAATCCTAAAATTTGAATTTCTCACCCAAAATCCTCCGTTTTTAACCCAAATTAAAAATCCTAAAATTTGAATTTCTCACCCAAAATCCTCCGTTTTCAACCCAAATTAAAAAATCCTAAAATTCAAATTTCACACCCGAAATCCTCCGTTTTCAACCCAAATTAAAAATCCTAAAATTTGAATTTCTCACCCAAAATCCTCCGTTTTTAACCCAAATTAAAAATCCTAAAATTTGAATTTCTCACCCAAAATCCTCCGTTTTCAACCCAAATTAAAAAATCCTAAAATTCAAATTTCTCACCCAAAATCCTTCGTTTTCAACCCAAATTAAAAAATCCTAAAATTCGAATTTCTCACCCAAAATCCTCCGTTTTCAACCCAAATTAAAAAAATCCTAAAATTCGAATTTCTCACCCAAAATCCTCCATTTTCAACCCAAATTAAAAAATCCTAAAATTCGAATTTCTCACCCAAAATCTTTCATTTTCAACCCAAATTAAAAAATCCTAAAATTCAAATTTCTCACCCAAAATCTTTCATTTTAAACCCAAATTTAGAAATCCTAAAATTCAAATTTCACACCCAAAATCCTCCGTTTTCAACCCAAATTAAAAAATCCTAAAATTTGAATTTCTCACCCAAAATCTTTCATTTTCAACCCAAATTAAAAAATCCTAAAATTCGAATTTCTCACCCAAAATCTTTCATTTTCAACCCAAATTAAAAAATCCTAAAATTCAAATTTCTCACCCAAAATCCTTCGTTTTCAACCCAAATTAAAAAATCCTAAAATTCGAATTTCTCACCCAAAATCCTCCGTTTTCAACCCAAATTAAAAAAATCCTAAAATTCAAATTTCTCACCCAAAATCCTCCGTTTTCAACCCAAATTAAAAAACCCTAAAATTCAAATTTCTCACCCAAAATCCTCCGTTTTCATCCCAAATTAAAAAATCCTAAAATTCAAATTTCTCACCCAAAATCTTTCATTTTCAACCCAAATTAAAAAATCCTAAAATTGAAATTTCTCACCCAAAATCTTTCATTTTCAACCCAAATTAAAAAATCCTAAAATTCAAATTTCACACCCAAAATCCTCCATTTTCAACCCAAATTAAAAAATCCTAAAATTCAAATTTCTCACCCAAAATCCTCCATTTTCAACCCAAATTAAAAAAATCCTAAAATTCAAATTTCTCACCCAAAATCCTCCGTTTTCAACCCAAATTAAAAAAATCCCAAAATTCAAATTTCTCACCCAAAATCCTCTATTTTGAATCCATACCAAAAAAATCCTAAAATTGAAATTTTCCTCCCAAAATCCTGATTTTCTCACCCCAAGGAGGGACGAAAAACCCAAATTTTTGAAGCGTTAAAATCCAAATTTTGACGCCTCAAAAATTCAAATTTTTGAAGCGTCAAAATCCAAATTTTGACGCCTCAAAAATCCAAATTTTGAAGCCTTAAAATCTGAATTTTGGAGCCTAAAAAATCCAAATTTTGAAGACTCAAAAATCCAAATTTTGAAGGTTTAAAATTCCGATTTTTTCCCCCAAAGTTTTGCAGGGTGGGCGGCGGAATTGGGGTAAAATCGTGGAATTTTGGGTTTTTTCCCGTTTTTGGCAGGAGCGAGGAGGTGAAATTTGAGAGACCCGTCCCCGTCTGCACCGACATGAAAATTCACGTTTGCAATTTTTCCCTAAAAAACGAAGTTTTGGAGAAAGTCCTGAAAAAATTCCAAGGTGGGTGGGAAAATTGGGGAAAAAATGGGGAAAAAATGGGGAAAAAAAGGTTAAAAATGGTTGAAAAATGGTTAAAAAAAAAGGGTAGAAAATGGTTTAAAAATGGTTTAAAAAAGGGTTAAAATGGTTTAAAAAAGGTTAAGAAAAGGGTAAAAAAAAAGGTTAAAATATGGTTTAAAAATGGGGAAAAAAGGTTAAAAAATGGTTAAAAAAAGGTTGAAAAATTGCAAAAAAAGGGTGAAAAAATGGTTTAAAAAGGGTGAAAAAAAGGTTGAAAAAATGTTGAAAAATGGTTAAAAAAAGGTTAAAAAAGGTAAAATAAAAGGTTTAAAAATGGTTAAAAACAGGTTAAAATTATATTATATTATATTATATTATATTATATTATATTATATTATATTATATTATATTATATTATATTATATTATATTATATTATATTATATTATATTATATTATATTATATTATATTATATTATATTATATTATATTATATTATATTATATTATATTATATTATATTATATTATATTATATTATATTATATTATATTATATTATATTATATTACATTATATTGTATTGTATTGTATTATATTATATTATAATATATTATAATATATTATAATATATTATAATATATTATAATATATTATAATATATTATAATATATTATAATATATTATAATATATTATATTAGTTTATATTATATTAGTTTATATGTTTATATGTTTATATTTTTATATTTTATTTTATATTTATTTTAATTCTTTGTTTTAGTATTTTATATTATATATTTTTATTTTATTTTATATTTTTTATTTTATTACTTTCTATTATATGTTACTATTTTATATTTATTTTCTTTTAAATGTTATTATTTCATATGATATTTTATTATTTTCTTTTATATTTTTTATTTTATTATTTTCTATTTTATTCTTTTACTTTATTTTATTTTTTCTCTCTGTTGTCACCACTCCCATCCGGTTTTTTTTTTCTCCTTTTCAGAACAGCTGCAGGACGAGCTGGGAAGGGGTGAAAAAGGTAAAAAAAATGGTAAAAAAGGTAAAAAATGGTAAAAAAGTTAAAAAAAAATGTAAAAAAATCGTAAAAATAAGGTAAAAAATAATGTTAGAAAAGGTAAAAAAATGGTGGAGAAGGTAAATGAAAAAATTGTTAAAAAAGGTAAAAATAAATTGTAAAAAAGGTAAAAAAAAAGGTAAAAAAGGTAAAAAATAATGGTAAAAAAATGGTAAAAAAGGTAAAAAATAATGTTAGAAAAGGTAAAAAAAATGGTGAAAAAGGTAAATTAAAAATGGTAAAAAAAGGTGGTAAAAAAATTGTAAAAAAGGTAAAAAAATTGTAAAAAATGGTAGAAAGGTAAAAAAATGGTGAAAAAGGTAAATTAAAAAATGATTAAAAAGGTAAAAATAAATTGTAAAAAAGGTAAAAAAATGGTAAAAAATAATAAAATTGTAAAAAAAATGGTAAAAAAGGTAAAAAATAATGTTAGAAAAGGTAAAAAAATGGTGAAAAAGGTAAATTAAAAATGGTAAAAAAAGGTGGTAAAAAAATGGTAAAAAAGGTAAATTAAAAATGGTAAAAAAATGGTGAACAAGGTAAATTAAAAAATGGTTATAAAAGGTAAAAATAAATTGTAAAAAAGGTTAAAAAAAAGGTAAAAAAGGTAAAAAATAATGGTAAAAAATAATGTTAGAAAAGGTAAAAAAATGGTGAAAAAGGTAAATTAAAAAATGATTAAAAAGGTAAAAAATAATCGTAAAAAATGGTAAAAAATAATGGTAAAAAATGGTAAAAAAGGTAAAAAATAATGTTAGAAAAGGTAAAAAAAATGGTGAAAAAGGTAAATTAAAAAATGGTAAAAAAGATAAAAATAAATTGTAAAATAATGGTAAAAATGAGGTAAAAATATAATGGTAAAAAAGGAAAAAAAAATGGTAAAAAAAAGGTTAAAAAATGGTAAAAAAGGTAAAAAAGTTAATTAAGAATTTAACTCCTTTTCAATTAAACCCCATCAGAATTTAATGGATTTTTTAAAAATTAAGAATTTAACTGGTTTTCAATTAAATCCCAGCAGAACTTAATTAATTTTTAAAGTTAATTAAAAACAATTGTCCTCTGCTGTCCCTGCTGGGTTGGTGGCACCTGAAGTAGTTGAGATACGAAAATGAAAGGTGGAACCTGAGATCCAAAATTTGGTGGAAACCAAAAAAACTGATCCCAAACCCATCAACCCAACCTTGAGTCAAGTTTTAATCCCTCAGAACTTCCTGACCTCGTGTCTTCTCCTGTATCTTCTGGGTTGGTGACACCTAAAGTAGTTGAGATATGAAAATGGAAGAACGTTCTCTCCTGAGATCCAAAATTTGGAGAAAACCAAAAATGTTGATCCCAAAACCCATCAACCCCACCTCAAATTAACTTTTTAATCCCTCAAACCATCCTGACCTCGTGTCTTCTCCTGTATCTTCTGGGTTGGTGCCACCAAAAGTAGTTGAGATACAAAAGTGAACGTAGAACGTTCTCTCCTGAGATCCAAAATTTGGTGGAAACCAAAAAAACTGATCCAAAAACCCATCAACCCAACCTTGAGTCAAGATTTTAATCCCTCAGAACTTCCTGAGCTCGTGTCTTCTCCTGTATCTTCTGGGTTGGTGCCACCTAAAGTAGTTGAGATATGAAAATGGAAGTAGAACGTGCTCCTGAGATCCATAATTTGGAGAAAACCAAAAATGTTGATTCAAAAACCCATCAACCCAACCTCAAATCAACTTTTTAATCCCTCAAACCTTCCTGACCTCGTGTCTTCTTCTGTATCTTCTGGTTTGGTGGCACCTAAAGTAGTTGAGATATGAAAATGGAAGTAGAACGTGCTCCTGAGATCCAAAATTTGGAAAAAACCAAAAATGTTGATCCAAAAACCCATCAACTCAACCTTGAGTCAAGTTTTAATCCCTCAGAACTTCCTGACCTCGTGTCTTCTTCTGTATCTTCTGGGTTGGTGCCACCAAAAGTAGTTGAGATACAAAAGTGAACGTAGAACGTTCTCTCCTGAGATCCAAAATTTGGTGGAAACCAAAAATGTTGATCCAAAAACCCATCAACCCCACCTCAAATCAACTTTTTAATCCCTCAAACCTTCCTGACCTCGTGTCTTCTTCTGTATCTTCTGGGTTGGTGCCACCTAAAGTAGTTGAGATACGAAAATGGAAGAACGTTCTCTCCTGAGATCCAAAATTTGGTGGAAACCAAAAATGTTGATCCAAAAACCATCAACCCAACCTCAAATCAACTTTTTAATCCCTCAGACCTTCCTGACCTCGTGTCTTCTTCTCTCCCCCCCACCTCCACCCAAAAACCAGAAGACCTCACCTTGGACCCCGACTCGGCCAACCACCTCCTGATCCTCTCGGCCGACCTCAAGACCGTCCGCATGGGCTGCCGCAAGCAGGACCTGCCCGACCACCCCAAACGCTTCGACACCAACTCGCGCGTCCTGGCCACCGCCGGCTTCTCCTCGGGGCGCCACCACTGGGAGGTGGAGGTGGGACCTTCGGACGGTTGGGCCTTCGGGGTGGCCAAGGAGTCCATCCGGAGGAAGGGCTTGACCCAGTTCTCCCCCGAGGAGGGCATCTGGGCGCTGCAGCAGAACGGGGGACGCTACTGGGCCGTGACGTCGCCCCAGCGGACGCCGCTGAGCCTCGGCGGGAAGTTGAGGCGCGTCCGCGTCTACCTGGACTACGAGGGGGAGGAGGTCTCCTTCTACGACGCCGAGAACATGAGGCACATCTTCACCTTCAACGTGGCCTTCCAGGAGAAGGTGTTCCCGCTTTTCTCGGTCTGCTCCACCGTCACCTACATCAAACTGTGCTCGTGAGGGAAACTCCAAGATGGTGGCCACCAACTCAAAGATGGTCACCAGCTCAAAGATGGTGGCCACCAGCTCAAAGATGGTGGCCACCAACTCAAAGATGGTCACCAACTCAAAGATGGTGGCCAACAACTCAAAGATGGTGGCCTCGAACTCAAAGATGGTCAACAAATCAATGATGGTGGCCACCAACTCCAAGATGGCCACCAACTCAAAGATGGTGGCCATCAACTCAAAGATGGTGGTCACCAACTCAAAGATGGTGGGCACCAACTTAAAGATGGCCAACAACTCAAGGATGGTGGCCACCAACTCAAAGATGGTGGCGTCTGCGTCTACCTGGACTACGAAGGGGAGGAGGTCTCCTTCTACGACGCCGAGAACATGAGGCACATCTTCACCTTCAACGTGGCCTTCCAGGAGAAGGTGTTCCCGCTTTTCTCGGTCTGCTCCACGGTCACCTACATCAAACTGTGCTCCTGAGGAAAACTCCAAGATGGTGGCCACCAACTCAAAGATGGTCACCAGCTCAAAGATGGTGGCCACCAACTCAAAGATGGTCACCAACTCAAAGATGGTGGCCAACAACTCAAAGATGGTGGCCTCGAACTCAAAGATGGTCAACAAATCAATGGTGGTGGCCACCAACTCAAAGATGGCCACCAAATCAATGATGGTGGCCACCAACTCAAAGATGGTGGGCACCAACTCAAAGATGGTGGCCATCAACTCAAAGATGGTGGGCACCAACTCAAAGATGGTGGCCACCAAGTCAAAGATGGTGGGCACCAACTTAAAGATGGCCAACAACTCAAGGATGGTGGCCACCAACTCAAAGATGGTGGCGTCTGCGTCTACCTGGACTACGAAGGGGAGGAGGTCTCCTTCTACGACGCCGAGAACATGAGGCACATCTTCACCTTCAACGTGGCCTTCCAGGAGAAGGTGTTCCCGCTTTTCTCGGTCTGCTCCACCGTCACCTACATCAAACTGTGCTCCTGAGGGAAACTCCAAGATGGTGGCCACCAACTCAAAGATGGTCACCAGCTCAAAGATGGTGGCCACCAACTCAAAGATGGTCACCAACTCAAAGATGGTGGCCACCAACTCAAAGATGATGGTCACCAACTCAAAGATGGCCAACAACTCAAGGATGGTGGCCACCAACTCAAAAATGGTGGCGTCTGCGTCTACCTGGACTACGAAGGGGAGGAGGTCTCCTTCTACGACGCCGAGAACATGAGGCACATCTTCACCTTCAACGTGGCCTTCCAGGAGAAGGTGTTCCCGCTTTTCTCGGTCTGCTCCACCGTCACCTACATCAAACTGTGCTCCTGAGGAAAACTCCAAGATGGTGGCCACCAACTCAAAGATGGTCACCAACTCAAAGATGGTGGCCACCAACTCAAAGATGGTCACCAACTCAAAGATGGTGGCCAACAACTCAAAGATGGTGGCCTCGAACTCAAAGATGGTCAACAAATCAATGGTGGTGGCCACCAACTCAAAGATGGCCACCAAATCAACGATGGTGACCACCAACTCAAAGATGGTGGCCAAAAACTCAAAGATGGTGGCCTCGAACTCAAAGATGGTCAACAAATCAATGGTGGTGGCCACCAACTCAAAGATGGCCACCAAATCAACGATGGTGACCACCAACTCAAAGATGGTGGCCAAAAACTCAAAGATGGAGGCCTCAAACTCAAAGATGGTCAACAAATCAATGATGGTGACCGCCAACTCAAAGATGATGGCCAACAACTCAACAATGGTGGCCACCAACTCAAAGATGGTGGTCACCAACCCAACGATGGTGGCCACCAACTCAATGATGGTGGCCACCAACTCAAAGATGGTGGTCCTCAACTCAACGATGGTGGTCCTCAACTTAAAGATGGTGACCATGAACTCAAAGATGGTGACCACCAACTCAAAGATGGCCACCAACTCAAAGATGATGGCCAACAACTCAACAATGGTGGCCACCAACTCAAAGATGGTGGTCACCAACCCAACGATGGTGGTCCTCAACTCAACGATGGTGGTCCTCAACTTAAAGATGGTGACCATGAACTCAAAGATGGTGACCACCAACTCAAAGATGGCCAACAACTCAACAATGGTGGCCACCAACTCAAAGATGGTGGTCACCAACCCAACGATGGTGGTCCTCAACTCAACGATGGTGGCCACCAACTCCAAGATGGTGGCCACCAACCCAACTGCTCAAGGTGCTTTTTTTTGGGTGTTTCTCGTGATTTCTCTCCTGGACCCGAGCAGGTCCCGCGTTTCTCCCTCAGCTTCTCCCCGCCCAGAGGTTCCTCCGTGGATTTTCCCCAATTTCCACTCGTGGTCCTCACGCTCGGTGCGGTTTTAGCAAAATCGCCAAATTCACATTTTTATCCTCATTTCTGCTTTTGTTTTTTTTGCCGGGACTCGCGTTCGCTTCGGATTTGCCGAAAAAAAAACCAAAATTAAAACCAAAAAAACCCAAATAAAAATAAAAATAAAAAGCGAAGCTGCTTTAAAAAATAAAAAATAAATATTTGTGTCATTGCCTGAATTTTGGAATTTTTTTTCCCACAAAAAATGTAATTTTGGGAAATTTTGGGCGTGGGGAAAATGGGGGGAGGATTTGTTTGATGCAAATAATTTTTGGAGGTGTCACTTTGGGAGTTCGTCCCCGGCTGAAAGGATGGAAATAAATAAAATAAAATGAGATGAAATGAAATGAAATGAAATGAAATAAAGTAAAATAGAATGAAATAAAAGAAAGAAAAATAAAATGCAATAAAATGGAATAAAATAATATAAAATGAAATTAAATGATATGAAATGAAGTAAAATAAAATACAGAAAAATCAAATCAAATCAAATCAATTAAAATAAAAGAAAAGAAAACAAAATAATAAAATAAAATAAAATAAAATAAAATAAAATAAAATAAACCCCCAAATTTCGATGGGTTAAACCCCAATGTTTGATGGGTTCAACCCAAATTTTCGATGGGTTAAACCCCAATTTTTTACGCATTAAACCCCAATTTTTGGTGGATTAAACCCCAATTTTTGACGCATTAAACCCCAATTTTTGACGCATTAAACCCCAATTTTTGATGGGTCGAACCCCCCAATTTTTGATGGATTGAGCCCAATTTTTGACAGATTAAACCCCAATTTTTGACGCATTAAACCCCAAATTTTGACGCATTAAACCCCAATTTTTGACAGATTAAACCTCAATTTTTGACACATTAAACCCCACATTTTGATGCATTAAACCCCAATTTTTGTAGGATTGAAACCCCAATTTTTGACGCATTAAACCCCAATTTTGATGGATTAAAACCAAGTTTCGATGGGTTGAACCCCAGTTTTTGATGGATTAAACCCCAATTTTTGACGCATTAAACCCCAATTTTTGATGAGGTAAACCCCAATTTTTGATGAGGTAAACCCCAATTTTTGACGCATTAAACCCCAAATTCTTGACGGATTTAACTTCAATTTTGACGGATGCAACCCCAATTATTGACCCATTAAACCCCAATTATTGACGCATTAAACCCCAAATTTTTGACGCATTAAACCCCAATTTTTGATGTATTAAACCCCAATTTTTGACGCATTAAACCCCAATTTTTGATGAGGTAAACCCCAATTTTTGACGCATTAAACCCCAAATTCTTGACGGATTTAACTTCAATTTTGACGGATGCAACCCCAATTATTGACGCATTAAACCCCAATTTTTGATGTATTAAACCCCAATTTTTGATGAGGTAAACCCCAATTTTGATGCATTAAACCCCAATTTTGACGGATTAAAACCAAGTTTCGATGGGTTGAACCCCAGTTTTTGATGGATGAAACCCCAATTTTTAACGCATTAAACCCCAATTTTTGACGCATTAAACCCCAATTTTTGACAGATTAAACCCCAATTTTTGACGCATTAAACCCCAATTTTTGACGCATTAAACCCCAAATTTTGACGCATTAAACCCCAAATTTTGACGCATTAAACCCCAATTTTTGACGCATTAAACCCCAATTTTTGACGCATTAAACCCCAATTTTTGACGCATTAAACCCCAATTTTTGTAGGATTGAAACCCCAATTTTTGACGCATTAAACCCCAATTTTGATGGATTAAAACCAAGTTTCGATGGGTTGAACCCCAGTTTTGATGGATTAAACCCCAATTTTTGACGCATTAAACCCCAATTTTTGACACGTTAAACCCCAAATTTTGACGGATTAAACCCCAATTTTTGACAGATTAAACCCCAATTTTTGATGAGGTAAACCCCAATTTTTGACGGATTAAACCCCAATTTTTGTAGGATTGAAACCCCAATTTTGATGCATTAAACCCCAAATTTTGACGCATTAAACCCCAAATTTTGACGGGTTAAACCCCAATTTTTGTAGGATTGAAACCCCAATTTTTGACGCATTAAACCCCAATTTTGATGGATTAAAACCAAGTTTCGATGGGTTGAACCCCAGTTTTGATGGATTAAACCCCAATTTTTGACGCATTAAACCCCAATTTTTGACAGATTAAACCCCAATTTTTGACGCATGAAACCCCAATTTTTGACGCATGAAACCCCAAATTTTTGACGCATTAAACCCCAATTTTTGACGCATTAAACCCCAATTTCGATGCTCCAACCCCAATTTTGTGGGACACGAAGAAATTTGGGGCGGGCGGGAATTTTGGCGCCATTCCGGCGCTTCCGGGCGCCCCCGCCGCGCCGCCGCCCCCGTGGCTCAGCGGTCAAAGCGCCGCTCCCGCAACCCGGAGATCGCGAGTTCGAATCCCGCCGGCACCTCCTGCACAATCCCATTTTTATTTTGCCTTTTTCCCCTTTTTTATCTTTTTTTATCCCATTTCGGTCGCTTTTTCAGGATCCACAACAAACTCCACCACAAAAAAATTGTGGGAAATCATCCCGGGAGCAGCAAAAACCACAGCGGTTTGAGGATAAATTGAATTTTAGGAATTAATTTAGCAGCGGCTCGTTGGTCTAGGGGTATGATTCTCGCTTTGGGTGCGAGAGGTCCCGGGTTCAAATCCCGGACGAGCCCAAATTTTGTTTTTTTTTACCTTTTATTTCCCCTTCCTTTCTTTCCCTTTTATTTTCCTTATTTTTCTTATTTTTATTCCTTTTATCTTTTAATTTCCTTTCGCGCGCGCGCGCGTTTTGATCTCTGGTTTTCGGCGGATTTTTTTTTTTTTCTTGCGTACGTGGTGCTTTTTATTATTTAATTTAATTTAATTTAATTTAATTTTATTTTATTTTATTTTATTTTATTTTATTTTATTTTATTGTATTTTATTGTATTTTATTGTATTTTACTGTATTTTATTGTATTTTATTTTATTGTTTTGAATCTTTTCCCTTTTTAAATTTTTTTTTTTTTGGTGAGCTGGATTTTTTCCTGCGCGTCGTTTTTTCGTTCGGGACTTACTCGTGGGGGGTTTTTTTTTCTTGTTTTATTTCCTTGTGTTTTTTAATTTTATTTTTTGTGCTTTTTCTTGCGAGTTCGCCTTTTATTTATTTATTTTTTTTTCCCGGTGCGTTTTTAACTGTTTCGGGTGTTTGTGTTTGGTGTTTTTTTTTATTTTATATATTTGCTTTCGATATTTTCGTACAATTTTTGTTATCGGTTTCAGATTTTTTTTGGTGCGTTTATTTTTATTAATATACTGGGTGGGGGTTGGTTTTTTTTTGTTTGTTTGTTTTAATTTTTGTTTTGTTTTGTTTTGTTTTGGTTTTTGGTGGGTTTTTTGGGTTTTTTTGTGCTTTTTTGTTTGTTTGTTTTTTGTTTGTTTGGGGTTTTTTGGGGTTTTTTGTGGGTTTTTGTGGGTTTTTTGTGGGGTTTTTTTGGGGTTTTTTTTGGTGGTTTTTTTAATTTTTTTTTTAATTTTCAATGTCGGTCCTCCCGGGTGAGGAAGGAAAAAAAGAAAAAATAAAACGAGGAAAAAAAAGCCGAAATAAAAATCCTGGCAGCGGTGGGATTCGAACCCACGCCCCCGCAGAGACTGGAGCCTTAATCCAGCGCCTTAGACCGCTCGGCCACGCTACCGCGGTGGAGCCAGCGCTGGAGCCTTCATCTCCCGGCTGCCTCTCTGCCTCTTCCTCATCCTCATCTCCATCCTCATCTTCATCCTCATCCTCATCCTCATCTCCATCCTCATTTCCATCTTCATCCTCATCCTCATCCTCATCCTCATCCTCATCCTCATCCTCATTTTCATCTCCATCTTCATCTTCATCCTCATCTTCATTTCCATCCTCATCTTCATCTTCATCTTCATCTTCATCTTCATCTTCATCTTCATCTTCATCTTCATTTCATCCTCATCCTCATCTTCATCTCCATCCTCATCCTCATCTTCATCTCCATCCTCATTTCCATCTTCATCCTCATCCTCATCCTCATCTTCATCTCCATCCTCATCTTCATCTTCATCTCCATCTCCATCTCCATCTCCATCCTCATCTTCATCCTCATCTCCATCCTCATCCTCATCTCCATCCTCATCTTCATTTCCATCCTCATCTTCATCTCCATCCTCATCTTCATTTCCATCCTCATCTTCATCTCCATCCTCATCTTCATCTTCATCTCCATCCTCATCCTCATCTCCATCCTCATCCTCATCCTCATCCTCATTTCCATCTCCATCCTCATCCTCATTTCCATTTTCATCTCCATCCTCATCTTCATCTCCATCCTCATCCTCATTTCCATCTTCATCCTCATCTTCATTTCCATCCTCATCCTCATCCTCATCCTCATCCTCATCCTCATCCTCATCTTCATCTCCATCCTCATCCTCATCCTCATTTTCATCTCCATCTTCATCTTCATCCTCATCTTCATTTCCATCCTCATCCTCATTTCCATCTTCATCTTCATCTTCATCTTCATCTTCATCTTCATCTTCATCTTCATCTTCATCTTCATTTCATCCTCATCCTCATCTCCATCTTCATCTCCATCTTCATCTTCATCTCCACCTTCATCTTCATTTTCATCTCCACATTCATCCTCATCTCCATCCTCATCTTCATCTTCATCTCCATCTCCATCTCCATCTTCATCTTCATTTCCACCTTCATCTTCATTTTCATCTCCACATTCATCCTCATCTCCATCCTCATCTTCATCTTCATCTTCGTCTTCGTCTTCGTCTTCGTCTTCGTCTTCATCCTCATCCTCATCCTCATCCTCATCCTCATCTTCATCTTCAACTCCACCTTCATCCTCACCTTCATCTTCATCTTCATCTTCATCCTCATCTCCATCTTCATCTTCATCTTCATCTTCATCTTCATCTTCATTTCCATCCTCATCTTCATCCTCATCTTCATCTTCATCCTCATTGGTAAAACCTCAATAAATTTGATTTTTTTCCCCATTTTTTGGATTTATAACCCAAATTTTGAACCTCAATAAATTTGATTTTTTCCCCCATTTTTTTGGATTTATAACCCAAATTTTGAACCTCAATAAATTTGATTTTTTCCCCCATTTTTTTGATTTATAACCCAAATTTTGAACCTCAATAAATTTGATTTTTTCCCCCATTTTTTTTGATTTATAACCCAAATTTTGAACCTCAATAAATTTGATTTTTCCCCCATTTTCCTGGATTTTTAACCCAAATTTTGGGTCTCTGTGGCCCAATCAATCAGCGTGATAAAACCTCAATAAATTTCATTTTTTTCCCATTTTCCTGGATTTTTAACCCAAATTTTGGGTCTCTGTGGCCCAATCGGTCAGCACAGTAAAACCTCAATAAATTTGATTTTTATCCCATTTTTTTTTATTTATAACTCCATTTTTGAACCTCAATAAATTGGATTTTATCCCATTTTTTTGGATTTATGGCTCGAGTTTCGAACCTCAATAAATTTGATTTTTTCCCATTTTTTTGGATTTATAACCCAAATTTTGAACCTCAATAAATTGGATTTTTATCCCATTTTCCTGGATTTATGGCTCGATTTTTGAACCTCAATAAATTCGATTTTTATCCCATTTTTTTTGGATTTATGGCTACAAATAATCACAAAATGTGATTTTCTGCAAAGGTTTTATTGTAGAGCTTTGGGAATTATTGTTACAGACTCAAATCTGAATTTATTTTATATTTTGTCCTTATGTAATTAAAAACCAGCCCAAACAAATTATAAATTCTTCGTTAGCAGCAAAAGAAAACAAAAAGAATTCTTTACAATCTCAAAATCAGCCAAATAAAATAAGCAACCTGGCGCCTCCATAAAAAACAGAAATAGAAATAAAAATAATTAAAAAATTAAATAAAATTGAATAAAAATAAAAAGAAAATTTAAAAAATTAAAATAATAAAAAATATTAAAAAAAATATAAAACTATAAAAAGAAAAAATATAAAAATAATAAAAATAAAAATAAAAAAAATATAAATATAAATATAAATATAAATATAAATATAAATATAAATATAAATATAAATATATAAAAATAAAAATAAATAAAAAACCCAAGACCCCCGCTGACAAATCTCGGCCTTTTCCCGACCCTCCCTCCCCAAATTCGCCGATTTTGGCGATTTTTAAGGGAAAAAAAGGGAAAAAAAATCGGATTTTTAATAGCGGGTGGGAGGAGCAAAATCCCGGAACCGGATTTGCGTTCCCGGAGCGGCGCCGCCGCCATTTCGCGGCGAGGGAAAACGGGAGGTAAGGGGGGAAAAATCGGAATTTTGGGGGAAAAAAGGATGGAAAAAGGTCCCTGAGATGCTCAGGGGTGGAAATTCGGATTTTTTGGGGAGGAAAAAAAAATATGGAAAATGGAAATTCGGATTTTTGGGTACCAGGAGATTTTTTTTGGGGAAAAAAACCAAGGATGGAGAGCGAGTGAGGGATGGAAATTCGGATTTTTTGGGATAAAAAAGGATGGAAAAGGGTCCCTGAGATGCTCAGGGATGGAAATTAGGATTTTTTGGGTACCAGGAGATTTTTTTTTGGGGAAAAAAAACAAGGTTGGAGAGAAATCTCTGAGCTTTGCAGGGATGGAAATTCGGATTTTTTGGGGTAAAAAAGGATGGGAAAAGGTCCCTGAGATGCTCAGGGATGGAAATTCGGATTTTTTGAGATAAAAAAGGATGGAAAATGGAAATTCGGATTTTTTTGGGTAAAAAAGGATGGAAAAAGGTCCCTGAGATCCTCAGGGATGGAAATTCGGATTTTTTGGGTACCAGGAGATTTTTTGGGGGAGAAAATATGGAAAAAAGCCATTTATTTTCACCAGGAAAACATGGAAAAATCCATTTATTTTCACCAGGAAAACACGGAAAAATCCCATTTATTTTCACGTGGAAAACACGGAAAAATCCCATTTATTTTCACCAGGAAAATGGAAAAATCCATTTATTTTCACCAGGAAAACACGAAAAATCCCATTTATTTTCACCAGGAAAACATGGGAAAATCCCATTTATTTTCACGTGGAAAACACAGAAAAAATCCATTATTTTCACCAGGAAAACACAAAAAAAAACCCATTTAAAAATCTGAATTTTGGGGAGATCTGAGGTAAAATCTGAGTTTTTTGGGGAGATCTGAGGTAAAATCTGAATTTTGGGAAGATTTGAGGTGAAATCTGAATTTTTTGGGGAGATTTGAGGCGAAATTTAATTTTGGGGAGATCCGGGGTAAAATCTGAATTTTTTGGGGCGATCCGAGGTAAAATCTGAATTTTTGGGGGGATCCGAGGTGAAATCTGAATTTTTTGGGGAGATCTTGGGTAAAATCTGAATTTTCGGAAAATCCGAGGGTAAAATCTGAATTTTTTGGGAAATCCGAGGGTAAAATCCGATTTTTTTTGGGGAAATCTGAGGTAAAATCTGAATTTTCCAGGAATTTCCAATCCCATGGAGCCGCTCTACCTCAACGTGATGCACGAGAGCTACGAGACCCTCATGGCCCTGGGTAAGAAAACCCCAAAAATTTGATTTTTCAGGAAAATCCTGTAGCTAGAAGAACAAAAAAATCAAATTTTTTAAGGAGAATCCTGTTGCTAATAGAGAGAAAAAAAAATCAAAATTTTTAAGGAAAATCCTGATGATAGGAGAGCAAAAAAATAAATTTTTTAAGGAGAATCCTGTTTTTAGGAGATTAAAAAAATCAAATTTTTTAAGGAGACTCCTGTTGCTAATAGAGAGAAAGAAATCAAATTTTTTAAGGGGAATTCTGTTGCTAGAAGAGAGAAAAATCAAATTTTTTAATGAGAATACTATTGCTACCAGTGCAAAAAAATTAAATTTTTAAAGGAGTATCCTGTTGCTAATAGAGCTAAAAAATCAAAATTTTTAATGAGAATCCTGTTGCTAATAGAGAGAAAAAATCAAATTTTTTAAGGAGAATCCTGTTGCTAGGAGAGAAAAAAAAATAATTTTTTTAAGGAAAATCCTGTTGCTAAGTGAGCAAAAAAATCAACTTTTTAAAGGAGAATCCTGTTATTAGGATAGCAAAAAAAATCAAATTTTTAAATGAGAATCCGATTGATAGAAGAGCATAAAAATCAAATTTTTTAAGGACAATCCTGTATCTAGGTGGTTAAAAAATCAAATTTTTATGGAGAATCCTGTTGCTAGGATAACAAAAAAACCCAAAAATCCAATTTTTTAGGATCCTGCTCCTCATGTTTTCCCTTTTTCCTCCTTTTTTTCCCCTTTCCCAGCAGCTCGGGGGCTGCTGGCGGAAAATCCGGCGCCGAGAGGACGCCGGGAGAGCGGCGCCGGCGTGGCGCGGCCGAAACTGCTCGGCTCGCCCCGGCGCAAAGCGCGGCGCCCCGGCAGAGCCGCGCCGGCGGCGTTTGCCGAAATGGACGTCGCCAAAATGGACGTTGCCAAAATGGATGTTTCCAAAATGGATGTCGCCAAAATGGACGTCGCCAAAATGGACGTTGACAAAATGGACGTCACCAAAATGGATGTTGCCAAAATGGACGTCGCCAAAATGGATGTTGACAAAATGGACGTCGCCAAAATGGATGCTGCCAAAATGAACGTCGCCAAAATAGACGTCGCGAAAATGGATGTCGCCAAAATGGATGTTTCCAAAATGGACTTCGCCAAAGTGAACGTCGCCAAAATGGACGTCGCCAAAATGGATGTTTCAAAAATGGACGTTGCCAAAATGGATGTGTCCAAAATGGACGTCGCCAAAATGGACGTTTCCAAAATGGACGTCGCCAAAATGGATGTTTCAAAAATGGACGTTGCCAAAATGGATGTGTCCAAAATGGACGTTGCCAAAATGGACGTCGCCGAACTCGAGGTCGCCGAACGGCGGCGCCGCCCGTTGGCGTGCGGCGAGTGCGGCAAGAGCTTCCGCTGGGCGTCGCACCTGCGGCGCCACCGGCGCGTCCACACCGGCGAGCGGCCCTACGGCTGCGCCGAGTGCGGCGAGGCCTTCAGCCAAATCCCCCACCTGGCCAAGCACCGCCGCAGCCACGCCGGGCGGCGGCCGCGGCCGCGGCGGCGCGAGACGTCCCGCCGGATCGCCGAGCCGGCGCGGCGCCGCGAATGCGGGACGGCGGCGCGGGAGCGGCGGCCGCACCGCTGCGGCGACTGCGGCAAGGGCTTCGCCTGGGCGTCGCACCTGCGGCGCCACCGGCGCGTCCACACCGGCGAGCGGCCCTACGGCTGCGCCGAGTGCGGCGGCGCCTTCAGCCAGGCCTCGCACCTGGACAAGCACCGCCGCAGCCACCGGGCCAAAATGGCGGCGGGCGCGGCGCCCGGCGGGGACGCGGCGGGAGATCATGGGAGGGAGGATCCATAAGGAATATGGCACCCAATGGATGTGGAAAGACTAAAAATTGGGTTGGGGACGCGCCAAAGGACGCCAAAATTGGGGGATCTTGGTCATGGTTCAACGGGGACGCGCCGGGAGAGAGGATCCCTAAGGAATTTGGTGCTGGTGGATTTGGAGAGACTAAAAATTGTGTTGGACACCAAAATTGGGGGATCTTGGTCATGGCTCACTGGGAGATCATGGGAGAGAGGATCCATAATAAATGCGGTGCCGGTGGATGTGGAAAGACTAAAAATTGTGTTGGGGACGTTCCAAAAGACACCAAAATTGGGGGTTCTTGGTCATGGTTCAACAGGGACGTGCCGGGAGCTTGTGGGAGAGAGGATCCATAAGGAATATGGCACCCGGTGGATGTGGAGAGACTAAAAATTGGGTTGGGGACGCGCCAAAGGACGCCAAAATTGGGGGATCTTGGTCATGGCTCACTGGGAGATCACGGCAGAGAGGATCCATAAGGAATATGGCACCCAATGGATGTGGAGAGACTGAAAATTGGGTTGGGGATGTTCCAATGGACGCCAAAATTGGGGGATCTTGGTCATGGTTCAACGGGGACGCGCCGGGAGAGAGGATCCCTAAGGAATTTGGTGCTGGTGGATGTGGAGAGACTAAAAATTGTGTTGGACACCAAAATTGGGGGATCTTGGTCATGGCTCACCGGGAGATCACGGGAGAGAGGATCCATAAGGAATATGGCACCCAATGGATGTGGAGAGACTAAAAATTGGGTTGGGGACGCGCCAAAGGACGCCAAAATTGGGGGATCTTGGTCATGGCTCACTGGGAGATCACGGCAGAGAGGATCCCTAAGGAATATGGCACCCAATGGATGTGGAGAGACTAAAAATTGGGTTGGGGATGTGCCAAAAGACACCAAAATTGGGGGATCTGGGTCATGGCTCAATGGGAGATCATGGGAGAGAGGATCCATAAGGAATATGGCACCCGGTGGATGTGGAGAGACTAAAAATTGGGTTGGGGACGTGCCAAAGGACGCCAAAATTGGGGGATCTTGGTCATGGTTCAACGGGGACGCGCCGGGAGAGAGGATCCCTAAGGAATTTGGTGCTGGTGGATGTGGAGAGACTAAAAATTGTGTTGGACGCCAAAATTGGGGGATCTTGGTCATGGCTCACCGGGGGCTCATGGGAGAGAGGATCCATAAGGAATATGGCACCCAATGGATGTGGAAAGACTAAAAATTGGGTTGGGGACGCGCCAAAGGACGCCAAAATTGGGGGATCTTGGTCATGGTTCAACAGGGACGTGCCGGGAGCTTGTGGGAGAGAGGATCCATAAGGAATATGGCACCCGGTGGATGTGGAGAGACTAAAAATTAGGTTGGGGATGTTCCAATGGACACCAAATTTGGGGGGTTTTGGTCATGGCTCAACGGGAGCTCATGGGAGAGAGGATTCCTAAGGAATTCGGCGCCGATGGATGTGGAAAGACTAAAAATTGTGTTGGGGACGTTCCAAAAGACACCAAAATTGGGGGATTTTGGTCATGGTTCAACGGGGACGCGCCGGGAGCTCGCGGGAGAGAGGATCCCTAAGGAATATGGCACCCAATGGATGTGGAGAGACAACCGAGGGAAAAACAGTTTGGAAATTTGTCTTCATTTTGATGTGAAAATCCAGATTTTGGTGTGAAAATCCAGATTTTGATGTGAAAATCAAAATTTTGGGTGAAAATCCAGATTTCGGGTGAAAATCCAGATTTTAATGGGAAAAACCGGATTTTGGTGTGAAAATCCAATTTTGGTGTGAAAATCCAGGCTTTGGATGTGAAAATCCAGATTTTGATGGAAAAATCCGGATTTTGATGTGAAAATCTAGATTTTGGGGTGAAGATCCAGATTTTGATGTGAAAATCAAAATTTTGGGTGAAAATCCAGATTTTAATGGGAAAAACCGGATTTTGGTGCGAAAATCCAAATTGGGTGTGAAAATCCAGGCTTTGGATGTGAAAATCCAGATTTTGATGGAAAAATCCGGATTTTGATGTGAAAATCCAGATTTTGGGGTGAAGATCCAGATTTTGATGTGATAAATCCAGATTTTGATGTGAAAATCCAGATTTTCGTGTGAAAATCCAATTCTGATGTGAAAAATCTAGATTTTTGGGTGAAAATCCGGATTTTGGTGTGAAAATCCAGATTTTGGTGTGAAAATCCAGGTTTTGGATATGAAAATCCAGATTTTGGATATGAAAATCCAGATTTTTCTGTGAAAATCAAGATTTTGGTGTGAAAATCCAGCTCGGGGTGGGCGGAGGCTCTGGAACAGGAATAAAGTTGAGCCCAAACTGAATTTTGATTTTTTGTGTTCCAACCTTGGTGATTTCCTGGCCCACAAATGTTTTCTTCTTCCTCAGGGATAAAAAAGATGGGCGCACGTTGGAGGCGAACGGTGAATTCGTGTTTGCCGCCGTTTCCTGGAGGGAAATAAAATGAAATAAAATTAAAAAAAATAATATAAAATAAAATAATAAATAAAATAAGATAATAGAAATAAAATAAGAAATAAAATAAGAAATAAAATAATAAAACAAAACAAAAAATAAAATAAAATAATAAAAAATAAAATAAAATAAAAAAATAAGATAAAATAAAATAAAACAATAAAATAAAATAATAAATAAAATAAAATAAAATAAAATAAAATAAAATAAAAATAAAATAGTAAACAAAACAAAACAAAAATAAAATAAAATGGAAAACAAACCAAAACAAAAATAAATAAAATAAAATAAAATAAAATAAAATAAAATAAAATAAAATAAAATAAAATAAAATAAAATAAAATAAAATAATAAAATAAACAAGGAGGGGTGGGGGAAAAGACAGAAAAATATTTTGCGCAATAACCGAGACCCTCTGGTGGCAAAACCTGCGGGCTGTGGGCAGAAATTTAGAAAAAATCCACTTTTATTCAGTGAAAAAAATGTTGTTTAACGTCCTGGTGGGTGCTGGTGCTTTTCCCCTAAAATAAAATAAAAAAAATTAAAAATATATTTTAAAAATGGGTAAAAAAAAGAAAGAAAAAAGGGAAAATAAAATTTAACAAATTGATTTTGAGTCCCTTTTTTAGTGGCGGGGGGGTGAGGGGAAAAGGCGGGACCGCGCCATGGCTGCGGCCGCCATGACACCTCGCAGCAGGAAAAAAGGCAAAAAACGGCGTTTTTATCACCGCGACATGTCGCGACATAAACCGAACACCCCCAAAAATCCGCTAAAAATCCCCCTGAGGGGGTTTAAAAGCCAAAATTTCCCCGCGATAAGGATTAAAAGCTAAAATTTCCCCGCGATGGAGCAATGGCGGCTGGGTCACCTCACCTAAGATGGCGGCCGCGGCGTCAAGGTCAGGCGCCATCTTGAGGTGGGCAGCGCGGGCGGCAATGGGGAGAAAAAGGCCTCCGCCATTTTGCCTCGCGTCTTTCCCTGAAGGCGAGGCCGCCATTTTGGAAAAGGGCAGCCCCGCTCTCAGCCCGGGCAGCAGAGGGGAAACGTGAATAAAAGCAGAAAAATTTAAATAAAAGCAGAAAAATGTAAATAAAATCAGATAAATGCTGCTGATCCCTCCTCTCCGTCTGTCTCGTGGAGGAGGGATTGCTCCCAGTAGGGATATAAATCCCTAAATCCCCTAGGAAAGGGCTGGTGTTGGTTTTAAGATGGTTTTTGAGTAATTTTTTTTTCCCCCTGAATTCACCTTCCTGGAGGGGATTTTTAACAGTGGTGGGGACACGGCGGAGAAGCTGATGCTGTGGAAAACCCACTTGGAAAAGTTTCGTAATAATAAAATGGTTATAAAAATAGTAATATAATTAGTGTAAAAAAATTTTAGTTAGGACAATTGCAAGGCAATAAAAAGCAAAGAATTACGGATGTTCGGATGCTCTTGGACACTAAGTCACAAAAAGCATCCCTTGTGAACAACAGCCTGTTGCATATTCATATATCCTTCGTGGTTATGCATAGATTTTATTTAAAAACAAGAATTCTCCCTGTTGGATGTCAACTGTTTCCTTGAATCCCCAAGGAGTCTGAGCAAGGCCTGAAGAAATTCGCTTTTTCTGATTAAAAAAACCCTATAAATTCCTTTTCTCTGGAAGATTCAGGTGTTCCTCGAAGCCAGCATCTCATTCCTAAAATAAAACTCCCCTCCACATACATAATCTCTATTTTCACATTATGTCGGAACCTACAATTACATTTAACAGTCTAATTAAGAGAATTAATCCAGCATCGCTTTCTGACACCATAGGCATAACATGCATCGTAATATTTGCGAAAAAAACTGATAAAACACGCATTTTTCGCAGAAACGTTATTCAAATGGCGGAGGGACCCCCAAAACCCCTTTTTTTTGCCTTAAAATTTGGCCATTTTTTTAACCCTTTAAGGCCCTATGGGGGCATCGCCCCCCCTTCCCAACAGCTCCTGTGTTCTGCGCATGCGCGAAAGCGTCAGCCACGCGTAACCACGCCCCCTTTATATAGCGGCGCGCGACGGCCACGCCCACTTAATGATATGCATACCAAGCCACGCCTTCTTCTGCACGCTGCGCATGCGCAGTCCCGCCCCTCCTCCCTCCCCTCACCCCCTCAGTCGAGGCGGCGGCGGCGCGCGGGGCGGACGGAGCGCGCTGATTATTATTTTCTTTAATTTTTATTCTAAGCCCTCCATCGCCTCACCGCCGCCACGACCGGGACCGGCCCCGCCGCCTCGCCCCCCATGGAGGCTCCCGCCGCCCCTCCCGCCGCGCCGCCGGCGCCTTGCAGCGCCGCCCGCAGCCTGCAGGACGAGCTGACGTGCCCGGTGTGCCTGGAGTACTTCACGGACCCGGTGCTGGTGGCCGAGTGCGGCCACAACTTCTGCCGCGCCTGCGTCACGCAGTGCTGGGAGGACTCGGCGCGCCGCCTCTGCTGCCCTCAGTGCCGGGAGCCGGTCCCGCAGCGCCTCTTCCGCCCCAACCGCTCGCTCGGCAACATCGTCCACATCGTCCGCCAGCTCGGCCTGCCTCCCGGCCCCGCCGAGCCGGCGCCGCCCGCCGCCGCTTCTCCTTCTCCTCCTTCTCCTCCGCCGCCCGCCGCCGCTCCGCCGCCGGGCCCGCCGCGCTGCCCGAGGCACGGCGAGCCGCTGCGGCTGTACTGCGTGCAGGACCGGCGGGCCGTGTGCGTGGTGTGCCACCTGGCCCGCGAGCACCGCGCCCACACCGTGCTGCCCGCCGAGGAGGCGGCGCTGGCCGCAGAGGTCAGTGCGGCGCGGACGTGCTCCGGCGGGGGGTGTTTGCGGAGAGGAAGGGGGGAAAAAATACTTGGGGGGGGTTTTGTAGCGAGGATCCCATCCCTTTTATTTTTGGGGATCATATTTTATTTTGGGGTGCAGCATCCCCAATAAGAAATGGATCCCATCCATCCCTGGTCTTTTATTTTGGGGTGCAGCATCCCCCCTAATAAATGGACCCCATCCATCCCTGTTCTTTTTTTTGGGGTGCAGCATCCCCCCTAAGTAATGGACACCATCCCCTTGTCCTAAGAAATGGACCCCATCCCTGGTCTTTTATTTTGGGGTGCAGCATCCCCCCTAAAAGATGGATCCCATCCATCCCTGGTCTTCTTATTTTGGGGTGCAGCATCCCCAATAAGAAATGGACCCCATCCCCTTCTCCTAAGAAATGGATCCCATCCATCCCTGGTCTTCTGTTTTGGGGTGCAGCATCCCCCCTAAAAGATGGACCCCATCCATCCCTGGTCTTCTATTTTGGGGTGCAGCATCCCCACTAAAAGATGGACCCCATCCATCCCTGGTCTTTTTTTTTGGGGTGCAGCATCCCCCCTAAAAGATGGACCCCATCCATCCCTGTTCTTTTTTTTGGGGTGCCGCATCCCCCCCTCCCAGCGCCGAGGTCAGTGCGGCGCGGCCGTGCTCCGGCGGGGGGTGTTTGCGGAGAGGAAGGGGGGAAAAATACTCAGGGGGGGTTTTGGTAGCGAGGACCCCATCCCTCTTTTTTATTTGGGGTGCAGCATCCCCCTAAGAAATGGACCCCATCCCCTTCTCCTAAGGAATGGACCCCATCCATTCCTGGTCTTTTATTTTGGGGTGCAGCATCCCCAATAAGAAATGGACCCCATCCCTTCTCCTAAAAAATGGATCCCATCCATGGTCTTTTATTTTGGGGTGCAGCATCCCCCCTAAAAGATGGACCCCATCCATCCCTGGTCTTCTATTTTGGGGTGCAGCATCCCCTAAGAAATGGACCCCATCCCCTTCTCCTAAGGAATGGACCCCATCCATCCCTGGTCTTTTATTTTGGGGGGCAGCATCCCCCCTAAAAGATGGACCCCATCCATTCCTGGTCTTTTATTTTGGGGTGCAGCATCCCCCCTAAAAGATGGACCCCATCCATTCCTGGTCTTTTTTTTTGGGGTGCAGCATCCCCCCCTCCCAGCGCCGAGGTCAGTGCGGCGCGGCCGTGCTCCGGCGGGGGGTGTTTGCGGAGAGGAAGGGGGGAAAAAAATACTTAGGGGGGGGTTTGGTAGCGAGGACCCCATCCCTTTTATTTTTGGGCATCATATTTTGTTTTGGGGTGCAGCATCCCCAATAAGAAATGGATCCCATCCATCCCTGGTCTTATTTTGGGGTGCAGCATCCCCCCTAATAAATGGACCCCATCCATCCCTGTTCTTTTTTTTTGGGGTGTAGTATCCCCACTAAGAAATGGACCCCATCCATCCCTGGTCTTTTATTTTGGGGTGCATCGTCACCCCTGAGAAATGGACCCCATCCCTTCTCCTAAAAAATGGACCCCATCCATCCCTGGTCTTATTTTGGGGTGCAGCATCCCCCTAAGAAATGGATCCCATCCATCCCTGTTCTTTTATTTTGGGGTGAAGCATCCCCCCTAAAAGATGGACCCCATCCATCCCTGGTCTTATTTTGGGGTGCAGCATCCCCAATAAGAAATGGATCCCATCCATCCCTGGTCTTTTATTTTGGGGTGCAGCATCCCCCCTAAAAGATGGACCCCATCCATCCCTGGTCTTTTATTTTGGGGTGCAGCATCCCCCTAAGAAATGGACCCCATCCCCTTCTCCTAAGGAATGGACCCCATCCATCCCTGGTCTTTTTTTTTGGGGTGCAGCATCCCCCCCTCCCAGCGCCGAGGTCAGTGCGGCGCGGCCGTGCTCCGGCGGGGGGTGTTTGCGGAGAGGAAGGGGGGAATAAAATACTTGGGGGTTTTGGTAGCGAGGATCCCATCCCTCTTTTTTTGGGGATTATATTTTATTTTGGGGTGCAGCATCCCCAATAAGAAATGGATCCCATCCATCCCTGGTCTTTTATTTTGGGGTGCATCGTCACCCCTGAGAAATGGACCCCATCCCTTCTCCTTAAAAATGGATCCCATCCATCCCTGGTCTTATTTTGAGGTGCAGCATCCCCAATAAGAAATGGATCCCATCCATCCCTGGTCTTTTATTTTGGGGTGCAGCATCCCCCCTAATAAATGGACCCCATCCATCCCTGTTCTTTTTTTTGGGGTGCAGCATCCCCCCAAAAAATGGACCCCATCCCCTTCTCCTAAGGAATGGACCCCATCCATTCCTGATCTTTTATTTTGGGGTGCAGCATCCCCTAAGAAATGGACCCCATCCATCCCTGGTCTTATTTTGGGGTGTAGCATCCCCTCTAAGTAATGGACCACATCCCTGGTCTTTTATTTTGGGGTGCAGCATCCCCTAAGAAATGGACCCCATCCCTTGCCCTAAGGAATGGACCCCATCCATCCCTGGTCTTTTATTTTGGGGGTGCCTCATTCCCATAATAAATGGACCCCATCCATGGTCTTTTATTTTGGGGTGCAGCATCCCCACTAAGAAAAGGACCCCATCCCTTCTCCTAAAAAATGGATCCCATCCATCCCTGGTCTTATTTTGGGGTGCAGCATCCCCCTAAGAAATGGACCCCATCCATTCCTGGTCTTTTATTTTGGGGTGCAGCATCCCCCCTAAAAGATGGACCCCATCCCCTTGTCCTAAGGAATGGACCACATCCCTGGTCTTTTATTTTGGGGATGCCTCATTCCCATAATAAATGGACCCCATCCATCCCTGGTCTTTTATTTTGGGGTGCCGCATCCCCCCTAAAAGATGGACCCCATCCATTCCTGGTCTTTTTTTTTGGGGTGCAGCATCCCCCCCTCCCAGCGCCGAGGTCAGTGCGACGCGGCCCGTGCTCCGGCGGGGGGTGTTTGCGGAGAGGAAGGGGGGAAAAAAATACTTGGGGGTTTTGGTAGCGAGGATCCCATCCCTCTTTTTTATTTGGGGTGCAGCATCCCCCCAAAAAATGGACCCCATCCCCTTCTCCTAAGGAATGGACCCCATCCATTCCTGATCTTTTATTTTGGGGTGCAGCATCCCCCCCAAAAAATGGACCCCATGCCTTGTCCTGTGAAATGGACCCCATCCATGGTCTTTTATTTTGGGGTGCAGCATCCCCAATAAGAAATAGACCCCATCCCTTGCCCTAAGGAATGGACCCCATCCATCCCTGGTCTTCTATTTTGGGGGTGCCTCATTCCCATAATAAATGGACCCCATCCCTGGTCTTTTATTTTGGGGTGCAGCATCCCCCTAAGAAATGGACCCCATCCATCCCTGGTCTTTTATTTTGGGGTGCAGCATCCCCCCTAAAAGATGGACCCCATCCATCCCTGGTCTTTTATTTTGAGGTGCAGCATCCCCCCTAAAAGATGGACCCCATCCATCCCTGGTCTTTTATTTTGGGGTGCAGCATCCCCCCTAAAAGATGGACCCCATCCATTCCTGGTCTTTTTTTTTGGGGTGCAGCATCCCCCCCTCCCAGCGCCGAGGTCAGTGCGGCGCGGCCAGGCTCCGGCGGGGGGTGTTTGCAGAGAGGAAGGGGGAAAAAAAATACTTGGGGGTTTTGGTAGCGAGGACCCCATCCCTTTTATTTTTGGGGATCATATTTTATTTTGGGGTGCAGCATCCCCAATAAGAAATGGATCCCATCCATCCCTGGTCTTATTTTGGGGTGTAGCATCCCCTCTAAGTAATGGACCACATCCCTGGTCTTTTATTTTGGGGTGCAGCATCCCCCCTAAAAGATGGATCCCATCCATCCCTGGTCTTTTATTTTGGGGTGCAGCATCCCCTAAGAAATGGACCCCATTCCCTTCTCCTAAGGAATGGACCCCATCCATTCCTGGTCTTATTTTGGGGTGCAGCATCCCCAATAAGAAATGGACCCCATCCCTTCTCCTAAGGAATGGACCCCATCCATTCCTGGTATTTTATTTTGGGGTGCAGCATCCCCACTAAGAAAAGGACCCCATCCCTTCTCCTAAAAGATGGACCCCATCCATCCCTGGTCTGATCATTATCACAGATTTATGGAATTCCAGCAGATCTGATCGTGATCAGGGATTTATGGAATTCCAGCAGATCTGATCATGATCAGGGATTTATGGAATTCCAGCAGATCTGATCAGGGATTTATGGAATTCCAGCAGATCTGATCGTGATCACGGATTTATGGAATTCCAGGGGGTCTGATCGTGATCAGGGATTTATGGAATTCCAGCAGGTCTGATCAGGGATTTATGGAATTCCAGCAGATCTGATCACGGATTTATGGAATTCCAGCAGATCTGATCGTGATCACGGATTTATGGAATTCCAGGGGGTCTGATCGTGATCAGGGATTTATGGAATTCCAGCAGATCTGATCATGATCAGGGATTTATGGAATTCCAGGAGATCTGATCAGGGATTTATGGAATTCCAGGAGATCTGATCACAGATTTATGGAATTCCAGGAGATCTGATCATGATCAGGGATTTATGGAATTCCAGGAGATCTGATCGTGATCAGGGATTTATGGAATTCCAGCAGGTCTGATCATAATCACGGATTTATGGAATTCCAGGAGATCTGATCATGATCAGGGATTTATGGAATTCCAGGAGATCTGATCAGGGATTTATGGAATTCCAGCAGATCTGATCGTGATCAGGGATTTATGGAATTCCAGCAGGTCTGATCAGGGATTTATGGAATTCCAGGGGGTCTGATCATGATCAGGGATTTATGGAATTCCAGCAGGTCTGATCAGGGATTTATGGAATTCCAGCAGATCTGATCAGGGATTTATGGAATTCCAGCAGATCTGATCATGGATTTATGGATTGAATTCCAGCGGGTCGGAGCCGAGGCCGCACGGTCCCGAGGGATCAGGGAGATGGGATTTTTTTAATCATCATTAACCACCACATATTAATTATCACACTCATTAAATCCTAATTTTAACGGGGGGATTTTCTCCCGGAACTGCCGTGGTTCTTCTTCCGGGAATGCTGGCGCTGTCCCCCCATCCCAAATTTTGGAATTTTGCCCTTTTTTTTTAAGACAAAAAATCCTTGGGTAGATCCAGGTTGTTGCTCCTTTGGGATTTATTTTTTTCCCCCCCTCGTTAACCTACTTTGATGAGTGTTTGATAATTGGGTGTTGCTGAGCTCCTGCCTTCTCTCTTTTTATTTATTTATTTTTATTTATTTTATTTATTTATTTCTCTTTTTAATTTTTTAAAAATTAATTTATTTATTTTATTGTTATTTAGGGTTTTAGTTATAAAATAAATCGATTTATTTTCCCGCACGGCTGGGGCTTCTCTGCCCTCCACGGAGGTCAAACTGCTTCAATAAGGACGAGTTTAATTAATTAATAATTAATAATTTAATGAGCAGTTCAGAGGCAGCAGTGGAGGGGGGGTCCAACCCAATTTTGGGGCACCTTGAGGAGGAGGAACGTGGTAGAAAATTGTTTCCTCACAGGCAGATAAAATTAATTAACTCATTTTTAAATTTTTTTACAGTTTTTTGGGCTGGTTTTTGGGGTGAATTTTGAATTTTTTCGAGGTCGGCGTTGAGGCGAGCAGGGCAGCTGCTGGTTCCAGCTCCCGGAATCGACCCGGATTGGGGGAATTTGGGAATTTTAAAATGAAAAATCGCCAAGGGATGTGTTTTTTTATTTTTTTTTGTGATTTCAGGAGGTGCCCCAGGAACATTTGAGCTCCCTGAGGAAAGGACGTGAAGAGGCCAAGGCTGAGAGGGAGCGGCAGAGCGAGGAGCTGCTGGTGAGTGCCAAAAATGCAAAAACAGCACGAAATCACCCAAAATCCACCTTTATTTGGGGCCAAAATAATAAACGTGACAAGGGGACGGAAAGGCAATCAGAAGGAAGAGGAAAATGAGGGAGAATTCAGATTTTTACCGGGTGCTGGACCCCCATCTAGGAGAATTCAGCTTAATTTTGGATTTCCAGTCTGGACCCAAATCTAGGAGAATTCAGCCCAAATTTGCATTTCCAGTCTGGACCCCATCTAGGAGAATTCAGCCTAATTTTGGATTTCCAGTCTGGACCCAAATCTAGGAGAATTCAGCCTAATTTTGGATTTCCAGTCTGGACCCAAATCTAGGAGAATTCAGCCTAATTTTGGATTTCCAGTCTGGACCCAAATCTAGGAGAATTCAGCCTAATTTTAGATTTCCAGTCTGGACCCAAATCTAGGAGAATTCAGCCCAATTTTTGACTTCCAGTCTGGACCCAAATCTAGGAGAATTCAACCCCAATTTGCATTTCCAGTCTGAACCCAAATCTAGGAGAATTCAACCCAATTTTAGATTTCCAGTCTGGACCCAAATCTAGGAGAATTCAACCCAATTCTGGACCCCCATTTCGGAGAATTCAACCCCAATTTTGTGAGAATTCAGCCCAATTTTGGATTTCCAGTCTGGACCCAAATCTAGGAGAATTCAGCCCAATTTTGGATTTCCAGTCTGGACCCAAATCTAGGAGAATTCAGCCCAATTTTGGATTTCCAGTCTGGACCCCCATCTAGGAGAATTCAGCCTAATTTTGGATTTCCAGTCTGGACCCAAATCTAGGAGAATTCAGCCCAATTTTGCGAGAATTCAGCCCAATTTTGGATTTCCAGTCTGGACCCCATCTAGGAGAATTCAGCCCAAATTTGCATTTCCAGTCTGGACCCAAATCTAGGAGAATTCCGCCCAAATTTGCATTTCCAGTCTGGACCCAAATCTAGGAGAATTCAGCCCAATTTTAGATTTCCAGTCTGGACCCAAATCTAGGAGAATTCAACCCAATTCTGGACCCCCATTTCGGAGAATTCAGCCCAATTTTGCGAGAATTCAGCCCAATTTTGCGAGAATTCAGCCCAATTTTGGATTTCCAGTCTGGACCCAAATCTAGGAGAATTCAACCCCAATTTTGCGAGAATTCAGACAAATTTTTGCTTTCCAGTCTGGACCCCATCTAGGAGAATTCAACCCAAATTTGCATTTCCAGTCTGAACCCAAATCTAGGAGAATTCAACCCAAATTTGCATTTCCAGTCTGAACCCAAATCTAGGAGAATTCAACCCAATTTTGGATTTCCAGTCTGGACCCAAATCTAGGAGAATTCAGCCCAATTTTGCGAGAATTCCGCCCAATTTTGAATTTCCAATCTGAACCCAAATCTAGTAGAATTCACCCCAATTCTGGACCCCCATCTAGGAGGATTCAGCCCAATTTTGCGAGAATTCTGTCCAATTCTGGACCCCCATCTAGGGGAATTCCGCCCAATTTTCGATTTCCAATCTGGACCCAAATCTAGGAGAATTCAGCCCAATTTTGCGAGAATTCCGCCCAATTTTGAATTTCCAATCTGAACACAAATCTAGGAGAATTCAGCCCAATTCTGGACCCCCATTTCGGAGAATTCAACCCCAATTTTGCGAGAATTCAGCTCAATTTTGGATTTCCAGTCTGGACCCAAATCTAGTAGAATTCACCCCAATTCTGGCCCCCCATCTAGGAGAATTCAGCCCAATTTTTGACTTCCAGTCTGGACCCAAATCTAGGAGAATTCAGCCCAATTTTGCGAGAATTCTGCCCAATTTTGGATTTCCAATCTGAACACAAATCTAGGAGAATTCAGACCATTTCTGGACCCCCATTTCGGAGAATTCAACCCCAATTTTGCGAGAATTCAGCCCAATTTTTGCTTTCCAGTCTGGACCCAAATCTAGGAGAATTCAGCCTAATTTTTGATTTCCAGTCTGGACCCAAATCTAGGAGAATCCAGCCCAATTTTTGATTTCCAGTCTGGACCTAAATCTAGGAGAATTCAACCCCAATTTTCGATTTCCAATCTGAACCCAAATCTAGTAGAATCCAGCCCAATTCTGGACCCAAATCTAGGAGAATTCAGCCCAATTTTGCGAGAATTCAGCCAAATTTTGGATTTCCAATCTGAACCCAAATCTAGGAGAATTCACCCCAATTCTGGACCCCCATCTAGGAGAATTCAGCCCAATTTTGCGAGAATTCTGTCCAATTCTGGACCCCCATCTAGGGGAATTCCGCCCAATTTTGGATTTCCAATCTGGACCCAAATCTAGGAGAATTCAGCCCAGTTTTGTGAGAATTCAGCCCAATTTTGGATTTCCAGTCTGGACCCAAATCTAGGAGAATTCAGCCCAATTCTGGCCCCCCATCTAGGAGAATTCAGCCCAATTTTTGACTTCCAGTCTGGACCCAAATCTAGAAGAATTCAGCCCAATTTTAGATTTCCAGTCTGGACCCAAATCTAGTAGAATCCAGCCCAATTCTGGACCCCCATTTCGGAGAATTCAGCCCAATTTTCGATTTCCAATCTGAACCCAAATCTAGGAGAATTCAGCCCAATTTTGGATTTCCAGTCTGGACCCAAATCTAGGAGAATTCAGCCCAATTCTGGACCCCCATTTCGGAGAATTCAACCCCAATTTTGCGAGAATTCAGCCCAATTTTAGATTTCCAGTCTGGACCCAAATCTAGGAGAATTCAGCCCAATTTTGCGAGAATTCAGCCCAATTTTAGATTTCCAGTCTGGACCCCATCTAGGAGAATTCAACCCAAATTTGCATTTCCAGTCTGGACCCAAATCTAGGAGAATTCAACCCAATTTTGGATTTCCAGTCTGGACCCAAATCTAGGAGAATTCAGACCATTTCTGGACCCCCATTTCGGAGAATTCAACCCCAATTTTGTGAGAATTCAGCCCAATTTTAGATTTCCAGTCTGGACCCAAATCTAGGAGAATCCACCCCAATTCTGGCCCCCCATCTAGGAGAATTCAGCCCAATTTTTGACTTCCAGTCTGGACCCAAATCTAGGAGAATTCAGCCCAATTTTGGATTTCCAGTCTGGACCCAAATCTAGGAGAATTCAGCCCAATTTTTGCTTTCCAGTCTGGACCCCATCTAGGAGAATTCAACCCAAATTTGCATTTCCAGTCTGGACCCAAATCTAGGAGAATTCAGCCCAATTTTGGATTTCCAGTCTGGACCTAAATCTAGGAGAATTCAACCCCAATTTTCGATTTCCAATCTGAACCCAAATCTAGTAGAATCCACCCCAATTCTGGACCCAAATCTAGGAGAATTCAGCACAATTTTGGATTTCCAGTCTGGACCCAAATCTAGGAGAATTCAGCCCAATTTTGCGAGAATTCTGCCCAATTTTGGATTTCCAATCTGAACCCAAATCTAGGAGAATTCAGCCCAATTCTTATCCGTTTTTTATCCGATTTTTATCCGATTTTCACCGGATTTTTATCCATTTTTTATCCGATTTTTATCCGATTTTCACCGGATTTTTATCCGTTTTTTATCCGATTTTCACCGGATTTTCACCCGATTTTCACCCGATTTTCAC